>NW_022111301.1:6819261-6820686 GCF_000313985.2 Echinops telfairi | reverse complement strand
CCTTAAATCCCTGTTAAAGAACAATTCATCCTTTATAACATTCTTTTTATTTTTTTATAGTGCAGTGGAGAAAATGCATTGATATTTGTCTTTATTATTTTGAATCATTCCAGAAAATGTTTTCATACAGTTACAAAGCTTTGCAGACGATCTTTACATTTTATTCTGCAATCCCCTTGGAGATAAGTTACAACTGAAAGGACATTTTTTGATAGTTTCAAATAATTAATACTGCTGGATGAGGATCACTTTAGGCTCTCCTTCTCCACTTTACACAAGCATGCCTGCAAATCTTTTTATTTTGTTGAGCAGTGATGAAGTATTGCTTCCTTTTTCTTGTCTTTCAAATCCAGAAGTTAGAAGGTAAAGCAATACTAAGACCTCATAAGTAATATGATTAAGTGGGGAGGTCTTAGATTCTACGTGCTAGCACAAAAATTGCACAGGTGAGTGACTTTAAAGAACAAAAACATATTTAATTAGAGTCAAGAAACCCACTGCCATCAGGTCAATTTTGATTCATAGCAACACTAGTGGGTGGAGTACAACTGCCCCTTTGGATGTCCAAGATGATAAATGTTTATGGAAGCAGGCAGCCTCATCTCGCCGCTATCCCAGAGTTTAGGAGGCTAGTCCTCCAAACTCAGGACACCAGCTCTAAGGAAAGATTCAATCTTACTGCTCTGGAGAAAAATTCAAGTCTCATGTTCTGTAGAGATTTGTGCTGCGCTCCATATTTTCTTAATAATCTCCCTGTGGCTCCTATCTTTCCCCAATTAGTATCTGTTGCCCCTCTCTCTAACTAACCTGCTCTTTTTATTTCTCAACTGTTATTAGGATTAGAATACACACTATACTGATATCACCTTATTAACACCACAAGGAAATCCTATTGCCAAAGGCTACATGTGAGTTAGCGGTTTTCATAATTTGGACTATAAATATGATCCAGAAGAGTTTGTAAAAAAAAAAAAAATCTGCAATGCAGGCCCCAAGAGTTTGAATTTAGCAAGTAAAGCTGAAATTTTGAATTGTGGTGCTTGCAAAGACTATTGAAATTTACCATGGACCAGCCAAAAGACAAATCTGTCTCGGACGAAGTACAGGCAGAGTCCACTTTCTAGGCAAGGATGGCATGACTTTGTCTTACAGTCTTTGGACCTGTTGTCAAGGGAGACCAGTCCCGGCGGGAGGACATCATGTTGGGTAAAATGCAGGCAGAGAGAAAAGGAGGAAGGCCCCTGACGAGATGGACTGACTCAGTGGCTGCAACGATGGGCTCGAGCATAGGAGTAATTGTGATGCTTTAGTATTCCATCACATTTCAGGAAGACACCTATGGTCGATCTATTGCGGGGAATAACGATAAAATAAAGATAATGTTAATGTGTTGAAAATAGTATCTTTTTTTTTTTTTTAGTTTGG
>NW_022111301.1:6800280-6818650 GCF_000313985.2 Echinops telfairi | reverse complement strand
AAAAAATTATCTTAAGAACTAATCTGGATAAAGGAGGACGAGAAACTAACAAGCTTCCTGAATATTTGCAGAGCACATGGTACAGAGGTGAACAGTAGACATTGTCCCAACCTGCTTTCAATCTAGACGCCCTTGACCACCGGAGAAGTTCTCTTTGCTCACCACGTTTGATTTTGTCTGAGTAACAGTAGCTTCGAGTTTCATTTGTCAGCTTGGACATTTACTTTTTTGTTGCTCAAATGTTCCATTATAAATTAGGTTGAGGAAATGTATGTATCAGATCATTGTTTCTCATCCAACAACTTAAGTAGCTTATCAAACTTCCAAATATGCTAATGATTTCAATTACCATGCTATTCAATTATATTTACTGAATGTACAGCAAAAATTTGCTGATGTGTGATATTAACTATTTTGTTTGATGATTGCTTTTTATTTTTTAAAGTACAAATAGGGGTCTCTTTAAGTCAATTGACCTTCTAAATTTCTTGAAATAAAAATCAAGTTCTTTCTGTGCGACCTAATATTGTTGTTGTTAGGTGCCGTCCAATCGGTTCTAACTCTTAATGACCTTATGTACAACAGAAGAAAACACTGCCCGGTCCTGCACCATCTCCACACTTGTTTTTTTTTTAATGTTTGAGCCCATCGATGCAGCCATTGTATCAATCCATCTTGTTAAAGATATTCCTCTATTTTACTGCTCCTTTAATTTACAAAGGACGATATCCTTTTCCAGGGACTGATCTCTCCTGACAACTTGCCCGAAGAACGTGAGACAAAATAATGCCATCCTTCCCTTTAAAGAGCAAGACTTACTTAATTAACTTATCTAGTGAAATATGTTAAAATGAATATTTAGCATATTGTATTCAGTTGAAGTGTTAATTCTATTCTTAATTCTTATTCAAAGCATTTGTAAATCTAAGTTTACTGAATAAATTCTGTCACTAAATAAATTTTAATAGCAGGAAAAGTTGTTTACTAAGTAAATTTTAACACCCATCTGTTCATAAAACAGATATAACTTCTGTTATATGTACTTTGTTTCTATCTGAGCTCTACTGAATTTGAAAAATAGGCAAAATACATAATTTTCATGATTATTTCTATTTAGTTTGAAGGATTGTATCCTTAAATCCCTGTTAAAGAACAATTCATCCTTTTTGATATCAATTAGCAATTCCTGAGTGCAGTGGATATGAATGGCTCTGCCTTGCTAGACACATGCCCATTGAGGGTCTGCTTCCAGCCTAGGCTCTCTGGGATGAGCAGCAGCTAGGATGTGCTGAATTGACTATAATGACATTTGGCAGCAATGCCTGCCAAAGTCTAAGTGTTCTGGAGACAATAAAGTTTAATTTACTATTCTGTTCCTTTGTATCCAGTAGGGAAGAACAGCAGTATTTCTCTGGGTTTAACTAAGATCTAAAGTGTAACTCTGTCAGAAATTATTGGAATACACAAAAGTCCTCCATAATTTACAATAGTCCATCAGCTTCATGCACAATTATCCATGGAAGTGAAGTCAAAATAGTTGGACTACTCTAAACTTGAATCTTTTTTTCCAAAAAGTTTTATTCCTTGTAGGGCTGGAAATTATTACTTTAAAAATGTAATATGCCACAAGTAGAAAATAATATGGAAAACACTGACTTGGAATTGAGAAATATAGCTAAGATCATTAGCCTGTTATTTATTAATGTTATAACCCAAAATAACAAACTTACTGCCATTGAATTATTACTGACTCGTAGTGACATCCTATGGATTCCTGAGACTGTAACTGTTAGTGGGAGTAGAAAGCTCAGTCTTTCTGCCATGGAGCTGCTGGTGGTTTTGAACTGCCAACGATGTGGACCACAGCCCAGCCTGTAACCACAATACCACCAGGGTTCCTTTACTAGTGTTATAATCTTCTCTAGGGGATCTGAAGCTCACTACTCATTTTTAAAATATGGCTAATGTTATTTCCTAGTAGTTAGTAAGTGTCAAGTTGTTTCAACCCTATGCACACCCACGCACACAAATGATACAGTGCTTGTTCTGCACTATTTTCCTAAACTTGCTGTTTTTTAGCCCATTATGGCATCCATTGTGTCAGTCCATCTTACTGTGGGTCTTCACTTTCATTGACTCCCTTCCTGGCATGATGCCTTTCTCCAAGGATTGGTTTCACCTTATAATCTCTCCAAAGTATGTGAGATATTACAGGAATTTTGGAAATTAAGTATTATAACAAAGATGGATGTATAGGACCACCGAGATTCCCACTGAAAGTGTTTAATACATCTTCTTTCTGTTTTAATGTTCTATTAATGTGCTGCATGACTGTGGGTGAAACAGTTGAATTTTCTGTTCTGATTTCTAATATTTTAACTCTTCTACCTTAGAATTATTTGTTCTTAACAAAGAAACATTTTGTAATACCACTTAATAGAATTATCCGTTAGTTACCAGCACTCCCTCACAAGGTAGCCGGTGACCCATTTCTGTAACTGTGAACACAGATGAGGCAAACGAGGTCCAGCTAGGGCACATGTTCAAACAGGCAAAAAGCAGATGGAGTGGAGTTTGCCTGCACTTAGTTCATATTTCAAAAGGGTCACCAATATTTAAGCATTTTATCACTAAAGAACCTTTGAATTATTGGAAAAGAATTCTGGGTTTATTTATTTATAACTAGCAAGTCTTGGATACATGTTCAAAATGCAGCTGAAGTGGGGATCCTTTTTCCCCTTGGGAGTAGATACATGATACTGATTTGAGATCTCTCATTAGCCGTTATCAGAGCTTCACACCTCACTCTTTATTATGACCTGTGCTGTCTTCAGTCTAGAATTTAAGTGGGGGTGACTGTGTTAAAAAAAAATCTAAGAAAATACCCCCCAAAACTAAAAAAGTGATTCTACCTAACTCAAAATTTCTATTCTTCATATATACTTTCAAAGACCTGTTTGTATCAATAATATAAAATATTCAATTATTTCCAAAGTCAGATTTGTTTTTACTAAAAAATGAAAAGTTCACTAATCTTTAACTTAAACATATTAAAATGACTTTATAAATTGTATTTTAAAATGTAGAATGGTAGCTTGGAGAATACTGCTGCCCCAAAGATAAACAATCTACTTTATAATATATTGAGAAAGAAAATTTATTTAAATGCTCAACTTGCAAACACAACTTTTCAACATGTAAGCAAATATCAAACTCTATAGCTTTCCAATTTCCTCATATATACACATGATGTATCTGCACTACTTTTTGATTTGAAATTTTAGAAATAATTCTATAATCTGCCATGGTAAAAAACCATCTATCTATTTTCAGGAGTTTCAATCACTGGAAATTCTATTTGTTGACTGATTTGAATCAGAATAAGTCAAATGGAGAGCCCTTCATTAAAGGAAGCTGTTAAGGAGTTTATACTTCTTCTTTCATTGTAAATTAAACCTAGGAACTGTGACACTCCCTTTTAAGATGAGAAATGAAAACACTGTGCTCTTACTGATTAATTTTTAATGGATGAAGTAATTCTCACCTTTTGTGCATACTTTATAAAGTATAAGACAGAATAAACAACAAAAATAAAAGAGCTTTAAGAGATCAAAAATAGCATGTAATATATTTTAGTTGGCTCTAAGTGGGCATATATATTAGAAAATTATCCAGTTTCATTCAAATTTAAATACTTTTTAAATCATCAAAGAGTATTTCACAATCACTATTTCATTAGCATTCATATTCATATTTATTTAGTGAATTTTTCAAGAATAATAGTTACTGAAAAAGTAGACAGGTATTTAGTAATCATCAGAAAGCATTGCTGATTCATCTCCATATTGTAATACTATAGAATAGTTCACACAACTAATGTCACTGTATATTTAATGATGCAATCACCAATCCACTGAGACAGCTACATAATTCGATGGTATATGGAGGAGTTTTAAAATGCACTACAGGATGTGCAGCTCGATTTTATAGTTATGTTACCTGTTTTAATAACTGAGCTCTCAATATAAAACAATTTATTAATCATGCTTTCTACTTATTTACCAAATTTTGATTTTTAGCTGGAGGTTTTTATTTATTTATTAATTTGAGGACCATATTCCAGTTTTTTATCTTTTACATTTATTTAATACAAGTTCTTGGTGGGGGGTAGTCTCTAATGCATAATTTCCCCTATAGTTTTTTTTTTTATTGTTATAAGGGTTTTACATATTTTTTTTTTTAATATACCCTTTTACTTCCCAAATTCGAAGAACATTGAAGAGGAACACAATCCGAGTCCCTCAAGGGTGCCAACAGTGCCCATGTGATGGGGTATCGTTTAAGAGTTCAGAATTCTTCAAAGAACATCTAAAGAGCTACAAAGTGGGCATTCACGAGTGTATACACCAAGCTGCAGACAATGTTGAAAAACAACAGCTTCATATTTTGATATTTTGTTAATAAATATTTGTAACATTGTATCAATCCTTTTTGTTTACTATTGCATATATATAACTGTTCTGGAACACTTTCTAGGTGATGAAATTGGGGATTTTTTTACTGCAGTGTGATTCAAAAGAACACAGGAGTCAATCTCAGGGACTCACCTGAAACCCCACGAAGCTTCACTGTCTTTGGTGCGTCCTGTCTGCCCCGGCACACAGTAACGGAAACACGGTCCCCCGCACCAGGCTCCTGTTGGTGTTCTATCTGAGCACTCGATAATGAATTGCTCATTAAATATTATTTTCGAACAGAAATGCTTAAAATGGACATTCGAGATAAACAGGAAGAGCAGACACAATCAAAGTATGGCTCTCTTTGGTGGAAATAGTAATAATCCTACTCACTCAGGAAACGCTTTTGAGTATGAAAGAAGCCATGTCAAGGAGAGAGTCAAATGAAAATTTTAAAAATCGGATGATGAAAATCTGCGTGCAGTGCCACAGGATCTAGGTATAAGGCAAATTGAGAATTAGACTGGGGGATGTCTTGGGGGAAATTCACAAACATAAAGAATGAATAGAGTTTAAAAACTTAAAAATATTCCAAATTATGGGATAGCATAAGCAATAAAGGGATGATGTCAAGAATGAAGGCCAAAACATGTTTATTATTGATTTGCTATTGCTAAATTCTATAGCTATTATTAGAAAACATGTTAAGTTCTATGACTGATTTTCCATCTATAAATCTGTACTATAAACTTATCTTTTATATTGTTGAATATGCCAATTGACTACTAAATATACTCCAGGCCAACTCCTTGCTGGATTAATGAATAAGATGGGAGTTTCACAATTTAAAGTGCACGATTGTTTTCAATCTAATTTACCTAGTGACAGAAACATGCAAAGATTATTATTTTTTTTTTTTGTAGTCTAGGGCTTGATATCTACAAACAATAGAGGATTTAAATTTGGGAGTATTCAGATCTGATTCCTGGTCCTGCCACCAGATGTATCTTTAGGAGAATATATTTAAATATTTAAGTTTGTTTCCTTACATGTAAAATGTGTCAGGAGCAATCCCCATGTACCAGAATGTGCTGATTTAAATCAAGAAAAATATAGTGTTAGTCTCTGGGCATATTTCAGTACCCATTTAATGGTATTTTCATCCTTTCTGAGTTGTATTGTCATGGAAATTTTATGGATAAAATCACATTTGGATGGTAATATGTAATAGATAAAAAGTGATAAATATATATCTCTGTTATATCAGTATCAATCACTAAAGAAGTTTCATTGTTACGGATATATATTTCGTTATTATTTTCATTACTTTAAAAATCTTAAAGTAGTTAGGAACCCAATCACAAAATCAATCGACCTAATAATTAAAACTAGTTTTATTATTCAATGGAACGATAGTATCCTATTACTATGTCATATTACTAACAGAGTTAGAAGAAAGCAGTGCTGAATCTCACTCAATCTGCAGGGTTACATAAATTTTATGGCATGGGCCATGAATCTCCCTAATGTGATAGCATCATAGTTTTCCCTTTGCACTTAGCAGCTGATACAGTTCCATCATGTTCAAGTAAATCAGTGTATACAAATTCAACTAACAATAATTTCATTTCAATCAGCCAAATATGCAAAAACTTAACACTAAAGCATCCAGCTTAGGTATTCAATAATGCACAGTTAGCTTTAGAGGAAAGACCAATGACAAAATATTGATAATTAATAAAGTGTTTAAATTTCCAAGTTTTTGTCAATTGTATTATTTGCTAACGACTTTGATTAGTAGCAAATTAGAACAGTTATCAGTTTGCTAGGCTTTACCCTTTTCCATTTTAGCATTATCTCATTTATCATATAAAAATGTTTTTTTTTAAATTAGAAGCCATATATAATAAAAATGAATGAAGCAGTCTAAAATGTTAATCTTCTTGCATAGCAAAGAGAGTGGCCTATGCTTGTGAACAACTATCATAAAATGAGGATTGGATATTCATATCTTTCTTTCCATGTGTAAGGTGGTACAAATGCAGTTGTTGATATTCTATATAAAATAAATTATTTAATATTTTCATAATTCCCAAGATTTGAAAAGAGTTCTTTATTTGACACAAGTTTTTAAGAATAAATCTTAAAATTAAATTATGTATATTGTTATAAATAGTTAACAGGCAATAGGCTTTCTTAATGCAGCAGTAACTTTAATCTCCTATATTTAGATGTTGTCGTTAGTTGCCAGAGATCCATTCTTGCCCATAGCTACCCCATGCACACCAGAGCAAAACACTGCCCAGTCCTGCTCCGTCCTCACAGTTTGTTTTATGCTTGAGTCTGTTGTAGGCTCTGTGTGAATCCATCCATAGCGGGTGTTCTTTCTTTTTTTTTCCCGGCAGTCCCTGTACTTTACCAATAATGATGTCCTTCTCCAGGGACTGGTCTCTCCTGAAAACATGCTAAAAGTATATCATACGAAATCTCATTATCCTTACCTCCAAGGACCACTATACTTCTTTCAAGACAGATTTCTTTGTTTTTTTGGCAGTCCATGGTACTTCCAATTTACTCTACAGGACCACAATTCAAATGCATCAATACCCTCTTTGGTCTTTCTGATTCAATATAAAACTTCAATATGCATATGAGGCAATTGAAAATGCCATGCCTTTAGGCAGGAGCACCTCAAAGTAATGCCCTTGTTTTTTCAGTACTCTAAAGAGGTCTCCGCAGCCGACTTACTTAATGCAACACATCTTTTGATATCTTGACAACTTCTATGTGCATTGATTGTAATACAAAATCCTTGACAACTTCCACCTTTTCTCCATTTATCGTACTACCTATTGGTCAAGTTATAAGGAAGTTGGTGTTCTTTACATTGAGTTGTAATCTATACGGAAGGCAACAATCCTGTAACTTCATCAACAAGTGCTTCAAGCCTTCCGCAGTGTAAGCCAGCAGTTCTCAAAGTGTGGTTCATGACTTGGGGGTCAAATGACCCTTTCACAGGGGTCACCCGATAACAGTAGAAAAATTATAGTTATGAAGAAGCAATTAAAATAATGTTATGGTTGGGAGGGTCACCACAACCTGAGGAACTGTATTAAAGGGTCGCAGCATTAGGAAGGTTGAGAACCACTGGTTTAAACTAACAAGGTTGTGTCCTCTGCAGACTGCTGGTTGTTAATAATCTTTTCTCCAATCTTGATGCCTCATACGTTTTCATATAATTCAGTTTCTCTGATTATTTCCTCAGCATATAGATCGAATAAGTATGGTGAAAGGATACAACCCTGACTCACATCTTTCCTGATTTTTAACCAGACAGGATACCCTTGTTCTTTTTGCATAACTGCTTCTTGATCCATGTACAAGTTCCACAGGAGCACAATGAAGGGTTCTGTGATTCCTTTTATTTTAAACGTTATCCATAGTTTCTTATGAACCACACAGTGGCACACCTTGGCATCGTCAATAAAATTCAAGTAAACATCTTTCTGATATGCTCTGCCTTCAGCGAAGATCTTTCTGATCCCAGCAATGATAACCCTGGCTCCATGTGCTCAGCTGAATCCAGCCTGAGCCTCAGGCAGCACCCTATCAATGTCCTGCTGTCGGATGTTCTTCAGCAAAATTATATTTGCATGTTATATCAATATTGTTCTAAAATTTTAGCATTTCTTTCTTTGTGATAGTTCCAAATATGGATATCTTCCAATCAGCTGGCCAAGTAATTGTCATCCAAGTTTCCTGGCATTGATGAGTAAGTGCTTCCTCAGCGTGTTGAAGCATTTCAGTAGATATTCCATCTATTCCTGGATTTTTTTTTGACTGGTGCTTTCAGTGCAGCTTGGACTTCTTCCTTCAGCAACATTGATTCTTCCTCCTTATGTTATTTCCTGAAATGGAAGAATGTCAGCTAGTTCCTTTTGGTACAGTGGTTCTGTGTATTCTTTCCATCTTCTCTTGATGCTTGCAGCATCATTTAATATTTGCCCATTGAATCTTTCTACATTGCAACTCGAGGCTGAGTTTTTATTTGAGGGCATTCAGTTTAGCTAATACTGAGAGTGTTCTATTTTCCTCCTAACTCTAAATCTTCACACATATCAATATAATATTTTACTTTGACTTCTAGAGCTGGTCTTTGAAATTTTCTGTTAAGCTGTTTGACTTCATCCTTTCTTCCATTTTGCTTAGCAATGTAAAGTCCTGCAATTAAGGGCAAGTTTCAGAATCTCTTCCAATATCCATTTTGACATATGATATTTATATAGATAATCTGTTAATGAGGTACTCATTTAGAGTTAAATACTCTCTATGATGAAAGGATCTACTGCTCATTTTTTGGCTCTTAAATATAAATGTCTGAAATTAAAATTGAATTCTAATTCATTTCACTCTCAGAATGATGATTTTACATTAATTCATGTGGCATCTAGATATCTATTTACTTGAAATTTTTCTTACTTTAAAAAATATTTTAGCCATTTAAGACTTGTAGAACAAAACTATCTTTTGTATACCTTGATGGCAATTGAAACTGTGGATTGTTTATGCCAATTTTTTCTCTTGTCTTGCTTTTCCTTCCATGGCTGTGCCTTATTGTTAGGCTCTGCCGATCATATATACCCTTAACACTTAGGTTCAATAGTGAGTTAGATCTGAGACACAGAAGGTATGGAAAATCCATTCTTGCTATTATGGATTTAAGAGAGACGGCGTTATTTAGAAACTGGAAACTGTGTTAAACCTTTTTGATTTGGAAGAACAAAATATTCAGAAGCAATGCTGATAGTGGCAAATTTAATATTCTTCCTGATTTGGGCAAATCAGCAATTTATTCTCTACTCAACCTATGGGATTAGTCCTAAGCATTTGTCTTGATGTCTTAGACCATTATTTGTTGATTTAGGACTCCAAATAATTCTAGAAATAAATTTTAGCTCACAATTTCTATTTAGAAAGAGTAATTTGACTTTTCTTTAATTAAGAATTCTGAACAAGATAGTCATTAATAGCTATAAAAGGGTCTTATAATAATCCTGCTTTTTAATTTTGCTTTGTGGATTAGTCCTATTGCTGGCCCCTGGGAGTTTTTTATAACTCAGTTATTGATGGCTGGAACATGTTTAATATACAATAGTCACTGAAAAAAATGTAGTCAAAATGTTCCTGATGTAACTTAGAAAGTAGATTATAATGCTTAGCCCGTTAGAGAAATAGAAGGAAAAATATAAGATTAGCATTGTTAGACTACTAATTTTAGTCACTGGCTCATAGTCTATTTTTCACTGGTTCACAGATGGAGAAGAACTTTGTCCCAGATGGACTATACACATACTCTCCCTAATTTAGATGATCCAAAAGAAGTGGTGTGACCTTAGAAATTATTCTGGGATGAATTAGCACTTGATGGGATGAAGGTTAGCCCTTCTATCCAGTACAGCGGTTGTATCTCTACTGTTAGCCAAACGATTGGCAGTTTGAACAATAGCCATCTTGTGAGAGAAAGTTGTGATATTCAACTTCTATAAAGATTAACCCCCCCAAAACAAACAAATAAACAAACTCACTGCCATGAAGTTGATGCTGACTTATAGCAACCATCTAGGATAGTAGACCTGCCCCTGTGAGTTTACTATGATAAAATAGTATGAGGGTCACGTAGAAGGGGGCTTTAAGCATTCCATGGACAAATTAAAAGCAAAAAAATAGAACTTTCCCACAGAAGAGTGGTAAATAGAAGCATATGAATGGAAGAAATGTTTCAACATCCAATGTTCTTCTGCTAAATCATGGCTCTTGCAAGTTTCTCTGTATTAAATTATTAAATCTGCTGAAAATAATGCAGAGGATTTAAATTGGCTGCTAACTGAGATATTGGCAATTTGAAACCATCCAGAAAATTCATGGAGGACAGGGTTGGTAACTTATTTCCTTAAAGGTGACAATCAAAAACAACCTGAGGAAGACATCCAGAAAGTTGGTAACCAGGTAGGCCTCCACAATGGGAGTGAGTAGGGAGATTGAGAGGCCTAGTGGGGCGATCCAAGGCTGTCAGTTCATTTCTGTGACAGTCCAGACGACTTTCCAGAAACTGGAACTGTCTGTCATCCCCCCCCCCGCCCTACACTCACTGGAGAGTCCTGGGGACATGAAGCCTGGTCCAAAGGCTTCTCTGGCCCACACATCAGTGCTTCTGCAGATCCTACCATGGCTACAATCACTGAGTCATCCACCCATGCCCTGGCCATCTTGCCCCAAGCTCACCAGCCACTCAGTGGAGGCTCTTCCTGTTGTGGTTTGACAAACCAAACCACTGCCATTGAGGTGCGCCTTATACTGCTATGCCCAGGTGGATCCCACCTCCACAATCAACATTCTATCACCCTTCCTCCACTGCGCACAGTACTCTCCCACCATGCTCACACGGAACTGACAGCTGCAGCTGACCCCACTCTCCACCCCACTCCTGTCCACCCATAGTGCCTATAACCGTGGATGAATGCCCGCCTCCAGTATCATCCTTCACTCCATCTCACGCTCACACACTCAGACCAGCACTCTCCTCAAGACTACAGGCTGTATCACTGCAGTTGGAATTCATCATCTGTCCATACCCTGCTTCCACTGCCATGAATGGACTCATATAAAAGCCCACTCTTTTTTTAAAAATCATTTTATTGGGGGCTCATACAATTCTTATCACAATCCATACATACACATCCATTGTGTCAAGCACATGTGTACATTTGTTGCCATCATCATTCTCAAAACATTTGCTTTCTACTTGAGCTCTTGATATCAGCTCCTCGTTTTCCCCCTCCCTTCCCGCTCCACCATCCCTCATGAACTCTTGATAATTTATAAATTATTATTTTATCATATCTTACACTGTCCAATATCTCCCTTCTCCCCTTTTCTGTTGTCCATCCCCCAGGGAGGAGGTTATATGTAGATCTTTGCAATCGGTTCCCTCTTTCTCCCCCACATTCCCTCCATCCTCCAGGTATCACCACTCTCACCACTGGTCCCGAACAGATAGATCATCTGTCCTGGATTCCCTGTGTTTCCAGTTCCTATCTGTACCAGTGTATATCCTCTAGTCTAGCCAGATTTGTAAGGTAGAATTGGGATCATGATAGTGTGGGGAGGAAGCCTTTAACAACTAGAGGAAATTTGTATGTTACATCATGGATACCCTGCACCCTGACTGCAAGCCCACTCTTTATAAAACTGTTGTTGTTGTTGTTGTTGTGGGTCATCAAGTTGGTTCTGACCTAGAATGATCTTATGCCCCCCAAAATGAAACACTTCCCCGTCCTGTCCCAGCTTCATAATAGCTAAAGTATTGTTATTCCAGTTTATTGTTCTTTTTGCCCCATCTCTCTGTCTATCTCGCTCTCATACACACACCCTCATCCCCACCGTGTACACATAGCAATAATGTGTGTCAGTCATCTATTGAAAAGTGGAGAAAATATAAGTGGGCCAAAGTCTCTTGAAGAATGCATACTTTTCTTTTTTCCTTATCTTTCCTCACTTAAACCTATGCATAACAGAGAACAATATTTCAGACTAACACATAATTTCCTATGCTCTCTTCTCCAAAACTTCTCTTTTTGTAGTTCAAGCAAATACATATGTATATATATTAATCTCTCATAACTATAAGGTTGGCAAATTGTCACTAACTAATGTTTGATGCCCTGGAGGCTTAGTGATTACATCCTCATTGGGGTTCTAACCAAAAGGCTGGCAGTTTGAGACAACCAGCCAGCCCTCAGGAAAAAGAGGGGTTTCCATTCCTGTAAAGGGTTCCTGTCTCAGAAACTCACAGGGACAGTTTGGACTAGATTTTACTTTTTAAAATTCAATGTAAGGGTCATGAGCCCTGAATCCATGATTGATTTTCACATGCTATTGCAACGCATCACTAAAAAACAATGATGAAGCCGCAAATCACCTCATGACATGGATCAACGTGGAGAACATTATGAGGAGTGAAGCTAGTCAATCATATAAGGACCACTATTGAATGAGGCGATGACTGTAAAGATAAAAAACAAGAGAAAGATTTGCCTCTCAAAGGGGACTAACTTTGGAGGTTCTCAAGGGAGGTAGGGAAAGGAAGGATGGGAAGAGGGACCAGTAGACTAGAAGATTGGCTGCTACCAACTTGAGCATAAAGGAGGACAGACACCGAGAGGAGGAAGATGAGCAATCCGGGAGCAGGGGATGGAGTAGAATCCTGAAGTAGAACTGGGGAGTGCTTTGAAGTGTTGGATGCAGAAATAGTACTTTGACACCTAAACCTCACACCTAATTCCCCCCCAAAATAATTAAAAACCTTCTGAGACATCTTTCTGTTTTTCCCATCTCAGTAGTTAAGTTTTTGCAAACAAAAAATACATTTTGGGATTTAATTTATCTGTGTCTGTAATATATTTAAATCTTAATTAATTAAAATAAAGATTCCTCTATTCTAATCTGCATTGCTTTTTTGTTTGAAGCAATGAATTTGAGTCCATGAGTAAAACCTTACATGGTTCCTTTTATGAGTGCTCTTATAAAAAATATATCAATGAATGTGTCAAAATATATAGTTTCTTATGGAAACTTGGTTTTCTATATATTATACATGAACACTTCATCGGAAGATGAATGTCTTTTGGTCCCTCATTTCATTCCACTACAGCACTCTTATTGTATATGGTCATGAATTAAAATAATTAGAAATAGGTAAACACACATAACGCTTAGTTTGATGAGAGGTAATGTTGTTATAGGTGTTTAGATTGTCCACAAAATGGTGACCCAACATGAGTGATAAGAAATATGGTTGTAAGAGGAGACCCGAGAAAAAGATGGACATAGGTAAATGGAATATACTTCTCTCAAGTCTATTCCAATACATAGAAACCATATAGATTTTAACTGCACCATATTGTTTCCACGGTGGTTATCTTTAGGGAAGTAGGTTTTCGCATTTTTCTCCCATGGAGTCTTTAGTGGTTTTGAACCACTGACCTCCTGGTTATCCACTTTAACACAGAGTTACTAGTACTTTCGCTACAGTGTTACTAGTCCTCAAAGGAGGCTGAGAAAAATATAGCACTTCAGGGTTTATTAAACCACCAGAAAATACAGACTTAAAACTTTCAATTATTTCCAAGGAAAGGCTGTGGAGATATCTTAGCCATTTACATGGTCTATTTCAGCATGTCATCACCTTTCCAAGGACAATGATTACCGAACTCTTTCATTTTATACTGCTTAGATAAAGGATTTCAGGTTTCCTAAAAATTACAAATATTTAAACATTTTGATATATTTTTCTTAAAATTCTTCAATATATTTTTCACTTTTAGGTGTATTGTAGTTAAGAAAAATCAAAACATATAAGGGCCCATGGGAAGCTAGATTACTTGGTATGTTTCTTCTATTCATAGCCTTTCTAACTCCAATGAAATGACTGGGTGGGAACATGCAAATATGGTGTGGGCAACTCTGATGTGAAGATGTGTCCATTGGGTGAAAAGGAGACATTTCAGAAGCCAGAGGAGAATCTCAAGACCATTAAGAAGGAAGAGCCATGAATGATGCCCATTGGACATTCTTGCATGGTGAAGAGGTGGTGTCAGAAGAAGCAACAACAGCCCTGAGACAGAATGCCATGCTTCCTCGCCCATGGAAGAATTGAAGCTGTGTGTCTTCAAGCAGGAGGCTGGCTTGAAAAGTCATCATTTATCAGCATGGAAGGAGCTTTGTATTTCCAAGCAGGGCATAGGCCAAGAACCACAGTGGTTCTCAACCTTCTTAATGCCGTGACCCTTTAATACAGTTTCTCGTGGTGTAGTGAACCCCCACTCCCCCAACCATAAAATTATTTTCATTGCTACTCCATAACTGTAATTGTGCCCTGTGAAAGGGTTGTTTGACCCCAAAAGGGGTCGTGACCCACAGGTTGAGAACCACTGATGTAGCTGCAAGCCTGAGGAGGAAAGCTGAAAGCTTTCTGAAAGAGAGCTGAAGGCTGAAAGGGAGAAAGGCTGCCTGTATGACTGATCAGAAAAAAAGGATGCTGTCTGCCGTTTCTGATGCTGACTTCTTATAACTGGTTAGCTTCCCTAATGTACCTTGTAATCATTGCAACCCTGTAATCATGTATGTATATAGAGAGGCATTTATATAAAAAATGTGTTTCACACAGTTGTAGAAGCAGCCAAGTACTGTAGTGCCTAAAAATACCTCAGAGAAATATGTGCTCGGAGGAAAAAGTTGATATCAGAATGTGGTAAATTAGGTTAGGGGATAGAGGCATGTTTGACCTATGTGCTATAGGAATTCATCTCAGAAGTGGGGTTTTCCTTCCTTCGTGTGAAGTTGGAGAATATGAGACATGGCCCCATGACCTTTATACAGTAAACTCCAAAAAGTTCTTGGGAAAATTCCAATACTTTTTAATTTTATATTTCCATGAACTTTTTGAAGTCTCCTTGTATGTCCACAGGAAAATCTTACAAGTGGCCTAAGGCTAGGTTCTCTAGAGTAGTGAAACCATTGATGTTTATAAATGTATGTACAGAGTCATTTATACCAAAATGTTTCCCACAGTTATAGAAGCAGCCAAGTTCCAAGTACATGGGTCAAATGATAGCCTGTGGGATTCTCTTCCTTGACCTATCACCTGTGGAGGCTGTGAACTCAAAAACTGCAGGAAGACGTCTGGTCTGTGGCTGCAGAGGCAAATGCATCTAAGGGCAGCAGGTCACACTAAAGAGCTGGATGGTCCCAGGATTGGCAGGCAACATGAAAACCATTGGCTCAATGCAAAGGATTGGAGTCAATGAGCCAGATGCAGGATCCAGACCTTGCAAATAAATCAAGCATTTTTTCAAGTCCAGTGTCTACTTAGACTGAAAGAAGACCACAAACCTGAGGAAATTTGCTTTCAATTTATTGCATTAGGGCTCTGATCTAAATAAGGGTGCTGCACCACACTCTAATCTTCTTACAACTGACTGGCTGATTGCTCACAGTGAATATCACTATAGAGGTGACTGCACTGTGTTAAATAACATCATCAAGATTACTAGGTCTTAACTGAAACCACTACAAACCAGTCTAGTTAACACAAAACCTAACTATGACTTATCTAAATGTTCATTATAGCATTCTTCATAAATAGAAATTCATGGAAGTTACCCAAATGTCCATTCATTGATAAATGGATAAATAAAATATGATACATGCATACAATGAATTTTTATTCAGTGATAATTAGATGGTATGAATCATTGACCCTTTGGTTAGTGCAAAGTTTGCCTGACATAGCCATAAAGGCTCCTAAACTTTAAATTGATCATATTAAATAGAAGAAGTTATTTACAGGATATCTATGCATATATATACAGAGGTATAAATACATAGCCTGAAAACATACATACATGTCCAAAAATTACATAGTTATATTTATACTATACCATATATATTGTAAAATTAACTTTATATGGAATGTTTCTTATTGTCTTTGTTGTTAGGTTACTTTGGGTCTTTACTGATACATAGCCACCCTGCACAACAGAATTAAACATCACATGGTCCTGCCATCTCCGTAGATGTTTAAGCCCATTGTTGCAGCCACTGTATCAGTCCTCCATATTGAAGACTTGCTTCTATTTTGCTGCCCTTCCTTTTTATCAAGCATGATGTCCTTCTCCAGGGACTGGTCTCTTTTTTTAATTAAATGTCTAGAGTAGGTAAATCTATAACAAGAGGAAATATTTCTGATTTTCTGAAGGTGGGGAAATGAGAAATGCATGGTAATTAGCATCAATTTCTTTTGGGGTGAGTTTAAATAGGTGATTTTATGGTATATAAATTATATCTTAATAAATATGTTAAATAAAACAAATCACAATATTATAAAACTTCATTGCCCTTTGCAATGTTTTCTTAGAGTGACAAATACAGTGCATTTAATTACCTCTGATTAATGAAAGAAAATTGGTGGGTGGTGCCATTTGCAAGATCCTATAATTGTGCTGTTAAATGTGTGCTGGTTTCCAATCTATTACCTGTGATATTCTTTGAAAATTGTACATTTCAGCATTCTTTTGACGCTACAATTCAAAAATTTCACATGCTAATAGTATTAACTCTACCTATAAGCTCACCCCATGGCTGGGCTGAGAAACCCATGGTGGCGAGTGTAGTTGGTTACACGTCGGGCTGCAAATTTCCGAAAAGTTGGCACCAGTAGCTGCTTCACGGGAAAAACAGGGCTATCTAGTCAGGTAAGAAGTTCAAGTCTCAGAAACCCCCAGGGGCAATTCTGCACTATTCTACAGGGTCACTATGACCAAGCAGCAACTTGATAATGATGAGGTATTTTTTTGTTTTGTTTTGATTTTGGTTTTTCATGGCTGGCCTAGAGGGTTCAACAATCAGCAGCTGGGTAGGCTTAGAACAATTATATCTTTGTACTTACTTTTCCTGTCCCTATTAAAAAAATGATCAACTTACTTCAATATGATGCCACAATTGTTCTGCTCATTTTATTTCCCTTCTTACCAGGCTGTTTGACATCCATTAATTCCTTCCTAGTCTATTGTAATGTCATCTTCCTGGGATCCACAGCCAAGACTGATGGAAGCCAAATCGAGAGATCAAATGACTCAGTGCCTTAAGTAAATATGCTGCATAAAACCCAATACAACAACAACAAAAATCCCTCCACTGCCATCTAGTCCATGCTAACTCATACTGATACTATAGCTCAGACCAGAATTGCCTTTATACATTTCTGAAATGGTAACTCTTTATGGGAGTAGAAAAGCTGCTCCCAGTGAGCATCCAGAGGCTTTAAACTGCTGATCTTGAGACTAGCAGCCCAATGCCTAACCCTCACCACCAGGAAAAGACCTCTTTAAAATGTAGAGGACTAGGTGGGCCTGATCCAACTCCTGGTATTTTCAATTCCCTCTTATGCATGGGAAAGTTGAACAAATGAGTCAGGAAAACTAAAGAAGAGTAGTGGGTCTATTTGAATTATGGTGCTGGTGAAGAATGTTCAAAGTATCATGGATTTCTCAAAGAACAAACAAATCTGTCTTGGAATAAGCACAGGCAGAATGTTCTTTAGATGCAAGGATGGCCAGGCTGTGGCTCACATACTGTGGCCATGTTATTGGGGGAGATTAGTTCCTAGAAAAGCGCATCATGCTTAGGAAAATAGAAGGGCAGTGAAAAAGAGTAAGACCATAGACAAAATGGATTCACAAAGAAACTGAAACAGTGGGCTCAAATCTAGCAACATAACAATTGTGGTAATGGTGCAGGACCTGCCGGTGTTTTCTTCTGTTAATCAATCACAAAGGACTTAATAGCATCTGCCAGTATTCTCTTGCAATCCTTCGTTAATAGATCTCAGATCTTCCTGCTTGTAATCTCATATCCTTCTAATTGCTGCTTTCAAAAATTTTTTAATTAAAAAAGACTGTAAGTCTGCCATAATTTTGTTCCAACTCTATTTTGAGTTTCTAAATATGCTCAAGATTAAGTTCAAATTTCATAATTTATAATATATTTTACAAGGCCAAATCTAAATAATTTTTGAAATTTGCATCTCAATCACCTATTAATGGTGATGAATCCAGATTTAGTAGATATTTTTTCATTCCCTATTAGCAACATATTAATCTGATTGATATTGTATTTTTTTAAAGAAATGACCAATATTATCTTCCATACATCACCCCTTTTCCAAATATATTTGTGGCATAGTAACATTTCTATCACATCTTTTGTATATGACTTTTCCCCCTATCGCTTAATCACAGAATCTGACTTAATACTTTTTTACTATAGATAATAATTTATTAATGTATAATGTATAA
>NW_022111301.1:6792858-6799829 GCF_000313985.2 Echinops telfairi | reverse complement strand
ATTTCCTATAATTGACACTTTTTAAAATAGTCATGAGTGTTAGTAGGAATAGTGTGTGATATAAGCTTTTATAAGCGTTACTTGTGAATCCAAGTAGGATTAAATACTTAACAACTTCAATCTTACATAAATTTATTATGATATTTCCTATGGGTCCAGTTGTGAGGATTTTGATTTTCTTTCCTTATAGTTTTACAGTTTTATTGGCACATAATCCACATAGAATACAATTCAATAGTTCAATCATATCAAGGAGAATTGTACAACCATCACCTCAATCCATTTTAGAACATTGTATTTCTTCCTGATGCACCTACCCCCCGCCCCCACCATCGTTAAATTGCCTTTAAAATGAGTTGTGTAATCACAATCAGTTCTGGTGCTCCCTCCCCCCTCCCACATTCATTGTTAGCTCCCCTTATCGCCAACCCCCTCCTCTACATACCCTAAGACCCTTGCATCAGTTATTATCTCTGTGCATCCATAACCTCTGTGCTTCACACACTAGTAAACCCAACAGAAAAAATTAAAAAGCAAAACAAAAGGATAAAACAATAACACTACAAATATAAAAATACAAATTATGAGTAAGAGAGAAAATGACCACCATCGATATTTGGAAAGCCAGGAAAGAAATTTTTGTTATGGAACAAGCAAGAAATACTTGCTCCTATGACAAATTCAGGTTGGGTCAAGAGGGAGGTCAGCTGAGCAAGTATCAAGTTTGACCCAGCATAATCAAGATTCCAATGATTTCTTTCTGATAGTAAGCCTTCTTAAGACCCTTGCTTGTGGCTAGAGGGAATTTTCCAGCAGCTTAATCTGACTAGCAGCACTGCAGATGGGTTTTGAGCTCCCTCAGTCCTCCTTAGCCTTCTACAAATTGGGTGTTCATAATTTTAGCTCTGATACTTTTTCCCCCTTGTCTTATTTGAACTTTGTTGTTGTCATCCTTGGATCACACAAGCTGATGAGCTTCTATATGGATGTAGTTGACTCAGATGGCTGCTTGTTTAAATACAAGCCTTTAAGACTCCAGACACTATTCTTATAGGTAGTTGGGCACCGTCTGCTTTCTTTGCCACACTTTGCTATTAGAACCCTTATGATCATTTCATGAAGGTGAGTATTGAGTAGGCCCATGTTTTCAGAGCTAACTGTTCTCGGATTGAGGTTACAGCTAAGTAGGAGCCAAGAATCCATCTGCTTGCCTATAGGATATGCACGACTGAAGTTGACTTTGGTGGTCATATGATGACAAGAGATTTTGGTTTTCTTTACCTTGACCTGTAATCCATACTGATGGCTGAAGTCCTCTAACTTCATCAACATTGGTTCAAGTCCTCCTCACTGTTAGCAAACATGGTTGTGTCAGCTGCTCATCATAGGTTATTAATAAGCCTTCCCCCTACCCTGATTCTTCCTCTTTCATATAATGTATCTTTTCTGATTATTTGCTCAGTGTACAGATTGAGAAAGTATGGTGAGAGGATATAACCATGACACACATTGTGTTAGTCGGGGTAAACTAGGGAAACAAAGCCAAAGAAATTCATATGTATAAGAGAGCGTTTTATGTAAAGGGTAATTTTACATTAAGAATGCATTCCAACCCAGTGCTGTCCAAACCCACAAGTCCAACATTAGCCTATATGTCCAACACCAATATTCAAAGTCCTCCTCCATCTCACAAAGCTCATGCAATGATGCCGACTGCAGGAGGAAAGCTGAACCAGTGAACCTGTAAGCATCTTAGAGCTGGCAGGGGTTGCTCCAGCACCCAGGGCTGCATCAGAGTAGGTCCATGTGGCTTCTCCTCAGGGATGTATTGCAGGAAGTGAGCCTGGCAAACTGAATCAGGGAACTGGGTAAGGCAGCTGCACCCTGGTCCGACCACCAGAAAGCAAGAGACCCGAGAACTAGAAAAGCGAGGTTCACTAAGCCATTTATCTCTCCACCCTTCAAGTATTCCCACATGTGTTTATCGATCAAGTTGGCACAATAAACCTTAATTAGCTCACACATCTTTCCAGATTCAAACCATGCCATATCCCCTTGTTCTCTCTTCAAGATTGCCTTGAAATCCATGTCAGGCTCCACGCGAACACAACAAAGTGTACTTGAATTCCCATTCTTCCCCAAGCAATCCATAGTTTGTAATGATTCACACATTTGATGCATTTGCATAATCAATAAAAGACAAATATGTATTTTTCTGATATTTCCTGCTTTGAGTCAAGATTCATCTAACTTCAGCAGTGATAGATATATAATTTGATGTAGGTAGTGACATATATATATATATATATATATATATATATATTTTTTTCTATGTCCTCTTCTAAATCCAGCTGGAATTTCTGGCATCTCCCTATCAAGGTACTGCTGCAACCATTGTTGAGTAATCTTCAGCAAAATTTTTCTTGCATGTGATATTAATGATATTCTTTTAAATTTCTGAGTTCTACAACTTTCTTTAGAATAGGTACAAATATGGATCTCCTCCATTCAGTTGGCCAGGTGGCTGTCTTCCTAATTTGGCGTAGACCAGTGAGTGCTTCATCAGCTGTTGAAACATTTCAGCGCCTGGAGACTTGTTTTTCACTCTGTCTTTAATGCAGTTTGGACTCTACCTTTCAGTACAACTAGTTCCTAATCACACGCTATTGCTTAAAATGGTGGGATGCTGACTAGTTCTCTTTAATATTGTGACTGTGCATTCTTTCCATCTTCTTCTGATGCTTTCTACATAGTTCAATATTTTGTCCCAAACTCTAGTAATATTATGGCCCCTGGCTTGGAGTGTTGTTCAGTTCCTTCAGCTTCATATATACTGAGTATGTCCTTCCTTATTGGGGTTTACACATTTCTTTATAATGCTCTTCACTCTTTTCGAGCTGCCATTCACTGTATCTGCTCTCACACCAGAGCTGGTTTGTAGGTCTTTTCTGACATCCACTTTGCTGTTTTCTTTCTATCCCGCATTTTTAACTGTATTTTGCTTTCTTCATGTGTTGTTCTTAATGTCATCCCACAGCACAGTGGGTCTGCTGTCATTAGCGTCCAGGAGTCAAATTAACTTCTGCTGTGCTCCTGATCTTTAGGTGCAATAGACACAAGATTGTATTTTGGCGCTTCTGGATGGGTTTTAATTTTCTTGAACTTCAACCTAAAATTGCATATGAGCTGTTTATGGTCTGTTCCATAGTCAGCTTCTGCCCTCAATTTGGCTGATGATACAGTTTCTCTATCACCTCTTCCCACAGATGTAGTCAATGTTATTTTTGTGCATTTCATCTGGAGTATTTCATGTGTAGAGTTGTATATGTTGTTAAAAAATGGTATTTGCCACAGAGAATCTTTGATCTTGCAAAATACTATCATGTGATCTCCAGCTTAATTTCTATCACCCTGGACATATTTTCCAGCTACTGTTCCTGTTCCTTTCCCCTGGTTTTTAAATTTTGCATTCCACTTCTCAATAATTTCATTTTGATTTCATGTTTGATCAAAATTTGAAGACATTATTAGAATTCTTCCATTCCTTCATCACTAACTTTAGTGATTGGTATATGCAATTGAATACTAGTTGTATTTACTGAATTTCTTTGTATGCATGTGTTAGTCTGGGTACTTTAGAGAAACAAATCCACAGAAACTCGTGTATGAGAAAGTTTTATATACAGGTTAAGTGCACATCAAGAAAACATCACAACCCAGTGCTACACAAGCCCACAAAGCCAACATTAATCCATTAACCCATATGTCCAACAGCAATCAACAAAGTCCTCCTCCACCTCACAAAACACACACTATGACACCAACTGCAGGAGGAAAGCTGAGTCAGTGAATGTGTAAACAACTCAGCACTGGCAGGGGTCACCACATGGCTGCTCCAGCACCCAGGGCTGCATTGGGGTAGGTCCATGCAGCTTCTCCTCAGGCATTATTTGCAGGAAGTGAGCCTCGCCAGCTGAAGCAGGAACTGGCTAAGGCAGCTGCACCCTGGTCCGACCATCACAAAGCAAGAGACCCTAGAACTAGAAGCCATTTATCCCTCCACTCTTCACTTAACACCACATGTGTTTATCGGCCAGGATGACAATAAACTAACTACCTCAATGCATATAAAGTCAAACTTATTGTCATTGAGTTGATTTTGAGTCAGTCCGACCCTGTAGAACAGAATAGAACGTTTCATCTTCCCTCTGCAGTGCAGAACTGGTGTTTAATGACTGACCTTTCTGTTAGCAGTCCACTTCCTAACCCACTACACCACTAGAGGTCCTTGCCTTGTGTGCGGATAGATATATAGATATTTTTCTTTCCAGTTATTCCCAAAGTGTTTGCAAGGTTTTTGGAAATTATATTGGGTGAATATATTCCTTTTTTCATGGCAATGCTATGTTAGTTATTGCTGTTAAGAGCCTTCTAGTAGGTTCCACTTATAGCTAGCCACATAAAACAGTACAAAACACTGCCAGGCCCTGCACCATCCTCACAATTGTTATGTTTGAGCCCATTGTTGCAGCTACTGTGCATTCATCTTCTCGAGGGTTTTGCTCTTTTTTAACCCCCCTCTATTTTTTCCAAGTATAATGCCCCTCTACGTGGATTGGTCCCTCCAGACTACATGTCCAAAGTACATGAGAGCAGTCTCCCTGTCCTTGCCTCTAAGGAGCATTCTTCCTGCACTTCCACAAGACAGATTTGCTTGTTCTTTTTGTCATCCATAGTACTTTTAATATTCTTCTGCAGTACCATTATTCAAATGCATCAATTATTCTTTTGCCTTCCTTATACACATGCATATGAGGTCATTGAAAATAAACCCTGAATATATGTTTACATTTAAAACAAAAAGTTGTAATGCCAATAGTTTTGTAGATTCTAAAACAATATACAAAGGAAGTTTAAAAAGTTTATGGGAAAAATTCACTCTATTTTACTTCCATTTCTCATAATCAGCAGTTCTCAATCACCAGTGACTCTGAGGGATAATGATGAAGCTTTCTAGGCCTCTGAAGATTTAAACTCTCAGAAACCCACAGGCCAGTTTGACCTTGTCCTGTGTGGTTGCTATGAGTCAGAATTGACTCTCTCAACATGGAATGTTGGCTTTCCTATTACTTTCATTGAGACATTTTAGGTTCTTGTTATCTCTTACCCTTTCAATATTTGCCTTATCCTTATCCTTTTCTGTTGTTGTTTAATTTAAAAAAGTGAACGTGCTTTGGATGAAACTTTGCAGAGCATATTATTTTCCCATCTGAAAGTTTGTGCACAGTGTGTTCCGTGGCATTGGTAGCATTCCCAGAATGTGTCACTGCTTTCCCATCCCAACCACTTCCTGCCTTCTCATCTTGGCTTTTTGGCTAATGTTGTTCTTTAATCTCATATAGCTCATTATTCCTCTCAGGTACTGTTGCTTATGTTATTGGTCTGACTATTCTGTGGATGAAACGTGCTCTCTGCAAATAACTGCAGTGACAGGTCTTAAGGCTACAAGTTTGGGGTTCCTCCACTCTGTCAGATTAATAAATCTAGTCTTGTTGTGTGTGCATTTGATGTCCTGTACAACATTTTCCTCCTCGTCTATCTAAGACCACCTGTTATAAACCCAGGTAGAGTGGTTTTTAGGGGTATCCAGTTTCTTTGTTTTGGGGTACTCAAGAGACCCCAACTGAAGTATAATTTAAGGAGAACATTTATTAAGTCTTAGAAGAGATGAAGAAAACATAGATGAACCATCCAGATGAAGGAAGTCACCAAAATCAGGTTAAAATGACATCTGTGGATTCATAACTGGGAAGCAAAAGAAATAGGACATGGGGGGTGGCTGGGCAAAAGAAACTGTCTTAGAAGGATGGTTGGTGGCAGATCAGTTTCATGTGGGGCTACAGATGCCAAAACTAGACCATGATTGGGACATGCATGTCATTAGATATAAAGGCATCCAAGATTGGACCAGGACTGTGGGGCAAAGCTGTTTACTCCTTAGGCAAACGGGAGAGAACCACCGCCTTCCAAGGTCCATGAACTGTCGGTAAATGCTGATGACTGGCTTGTCTTTCTGCCTGAGATAAATGGACACCTGCCTCCTGTTCACTGACTAAAGCTGCAGAGGGCAGCACTCTGAAAACTTATTGGTTACTTCATATTCCCAGCCTCACCCATCTTTGAGTACTTAGTGACCCTATGTGCAACTGAATGGAACACAACACAGCCCTGCGCCATGCTCACCATTGTCCCTAGGTGTGAGCCTATTTTGGCATATTTTATTTATCTTTTCAATGCTATTAGAGTTTGTATTATGTATTTTTAATCCCTGACAGTAAATTAATCTTATTTATTATGGTTATATTTTTTGGTGGGTTGCTTCTCACTGGGTATCTCTCAGTATCTTTCACAATTAGTTTTTCAGCAAAGCCTACTTTTATATGGAGTGAACACTGCTGCCACTACTGATCATCTTGTTGGGGTTTTCTTGACACACACACTCACACATTCATTCTCTGTGTTAGTTTGTTAATCTTTGTGTATTTTGTAGACAGAATATTGACAAATAATTTGTTTTTCTGTTTAAATTCTCATTACCATTCTCTCACTCTTTTTTACCCTTGACCTCCAAACTCAGGAATCAAATCACATGAGCTTGCTGGCAAGTACCTCAGAAGCTACTCTATTTTCTTTGACAAAGCATTTGTCAATTCAACTTTTATAGATGTACAACATCTTGACAACAAGCTACTATTCTGTGCAATCATATTCTTAATCAATGTGAACGTTCCATCATCATTTACACTCTCTTTCTCCCACCTTCAGCAAGCATTAATAAATCATGGTTCGGAGGAGGTGCACTGGCACAGATAGGAACAGGAAATACAGTGAACCCAGGACAGATTAATCCCCCAGGACCAGTGGAGAGAGTGGCGATGGCGGGAGGGTGGAGGGAAGGAGAGGGAGAAAGG
>NW_022111301.1:6790519-6792091 GCF_000313985.2 Echinops telfairi | reverse complement strand
TGTGTTTGGCCTTGGCAATCTGACTCTGATCTGTCTACCTGACTTTATCTTGGAATCTACTCTCTATAGGATTAGTGACTTTCTTGAGTGGTTATCTTCTCTTCTTTCATGACTGTAGGGACATTTTCTCCCGACAAGGTTTTAAAAATTCTCTCTTGAGAGTTTTTATTGTTCTGCCTCCTCATTTCTTGAATTCTGATCTGTTTAAATTTTTCCTACTAGCATTCTCTACCATAATTCTTAGCTTTTCTTCATTTTTCTTTATTCTTATTTCCTAAAGCTTGTGTCAAAATGCTTACCCCCTATTTTATTACTTTGCATTTAATGGATTCTGTCCTACTCTATATATTTCTATAGAATTGTCTATTTCTGAAATTTTGTGAATTCTTTGAATACTTAATTGCTCCTTTGAATTTTTCCCAATCTACTGAAGATTTTTGTTATTGTCCTGCTATTCGGAATCCTTTGCTTGTCTGTACTTTGGTTTTCTCGATTTCTTGGAGATGCTTTTAACTTATTCTTTTGAATTCCTTATCGGGTAGTTTCACTACTGTTCCTTCATCCAGAATATTTTCTGCTCTTTCATTTTGTCTATTTTCTAAAGCCTTCTTGTCCTGATTCTTTATGTGATTTGATATTGTCTATTGTCTCTGAGGCATTGTGGTAGCTACACAATTTAATAAAAGAATGAAGGGGTGGAGCTTAGCCTGTCAATCAGTTCAGTTTCCTTGTGGGTGTGGCCTAATCACGAGGATTCTGAGAAAAACTCTCTCTTCTTCCCTGGAGGCAGGGCACACTCTGCCTTGGTCTTCCTGCTGACAGGCCACATGGAGCCACACTGATGGCAGCCAGAACCCAGGAGATGCTTCCACCACCACTGAATCCACAAGACTTTCCACCCACTGGCCTGTGATCTTCCTGCATTCCGCATTTATTGCATGTGCTGTGTGAGTCTGAGGAGGAATTCATGTGCTAATATTGGACTCATGGGATAATATATCATACTTATGGACTTGATCTGGACTGGGCTGGGGTGTTTTATCGAAGCATAGTTATTTCTTGATATAAATTCTCTCATATATATATGAGTGTCAATGAATTTATTTCTCTTGTCCACCTGGTCTAACCCAGGCATTAAGATATTAGGATATTTACTTATTATATGTTTGTTTTGAATTTTCCTTGAATATTTTGTTTTGACATATTTGAGTAAGTAGGGCACATGTAGGGCAGTTGGTATATGAGTTCAGTACTTTGCTAGTCTTGTCAAGTGGCAAAGATGTGCCTGCTGTTTCTGGTGAGCGGATGTTCTTGTTCATATGTTGCAGGGAGCATTCTCATTTGTCTCAGGGTTGGGTGTGGTGTGTACAAACAACCAGTTGATATGTGATTGATGTGAAGGTACCAAGTGGGTTTTATGGATATTTTCACTAATGAATCAGGGATGGAAGGGCTGCAAACAGGTTGGTGAAAAGGGGCACAATTCTCCAGTAGCAGGGGAGAGTAGAAGTGAGTTTAAAAGAAGGGAATGTTTCCAGTCTATGTGTACCATTTTGAAGGTGTGTCACCTAT
>NW_022111301.1:6789392-6790419 GCF_000313985.2 Echinops telfairi | reverse complement strand
TAATTTAGGCATATTGGTTTCTAAGACCATGCTACTAATTTTTCTACAGTTCTAAATATTCATAGAGAAAACATACAAAATTTTTACACAGTCAATTTCTTAGCTTCTTTGATAAGTCATATCTTAATTCTTCCATATTACAGCACTTGCTATATCATTCAACTTTAAGATAATTCTATAATTTTGCCTATTAATCATTTTTAATTCTTCAAGGATGTGTTGTCTTAATAGTGGGCTCATTTCATACCCAACAAGATGGAGATGCTGTCCGTCTGTGTGCACCACAGTGCAGACAGCGGGGTCTCAGGAGCAAGCATTGCTGCTCCTTGAGTCTTGGACCCCGATTACTATCTTGCCCATCATGAATAACTGAGGGAAGGAAAGGGACATTGGGAGGAGGTGATAGAAGCATTACAGTTCACTAGGACTCCTGCACAGTTCAGAGACGTGTGTCATCCAAGTGATTGAGGTGATTGCACCTAGCTTGGAGGACAAGGAACATTCTTACCTGTCCCTGAATATGCATACAGAGTCGCCCTTATTTGGCCGAACCAGAAGGCGAAGGCTTCAGGTGGGAATTTGACTTGCCCTCTTTGTCTCAATAACTGTGCTTTGAAGCTCCAAGTGGTAGAGCACCAAAACTAAAATCAAAATCATTGCTAATAGCTAGAGTGCTCCTTAGATGCAAGGTGATACTTGTCCCGTATATTTTAGGCATGGTGAGAGGGGAGACCAGTCCCTGGAAAAGGATATCATACTTGCCAAATAGTAGGTTAGCGAAAAGAGGAACATTCTCAAGGAGATGGAATGACACATGGAGTGCAACATCGGGCTCATGCACAGACACAGTTGTGAGGACCACACGGGACAAGTAATTGTTTCTCCGTTGCACATAGGGTAACTATGAATCAGAACTGACTGTAAGGCACCAATTTACCTCTGTCCCCTTCCCTGTCTCTTAGCTTGTGATTTAATGTATTTACATTCAGCATGATAAATATGAATTTAATCCCTTCAATTTGCCGTG
>NW_022111301.1:6788090-6789292 GCF_000313985.2 Echinops telfairi | reverse complement strand
CAGTTCAATGCATAAATCACTATTCCTTCCAGGGCTCCCTTTCGATCCATAATACTCTGTGTCTGTTCTTCCCATGTTAGTCCAGGTAGACTAGAGAAACAAATCCATAGAAACTCATATGTCTATAAGAGTTTCATATGAAAGGTATTGTACATTAAGAAAGCATCCCAACCCAGTCCAGTCCAAGCCCATAAGTCTGATATTAGCCCGTATGTCTGACACCAATCTGTAAAATCCTCTTCAGACTCATGAATGCAGGAGGATCACAGGCCAGTGGGTAGAAAGTCATTGGATCCAGTGGCAGTGTAAGCATCTCAGCATTGGCAGGGGTCTCTACATGGCTTCTCCAGCTCCAGAGGTCTGACTCCATCAGCCTCTCTCCATGTGTCTTCTCCACAGGGATGTCTCATCCTGAGTGAGCTGAGAGAGAAAAGTGTCTCCCGTCTCCAATGGGGAAAATACTGGAGTTCCCAGAATACTCAGGAGAAGGTCATGCCCACAAAGAGGCCTCATTGGCTAAGACCCGCTTGAGAGACTAGACTCCACCCTTTCACTCTTAATTCTCTCAAGTCCCAAATTGACAACAGATTATGTAAGTACCACAGGTTCCATACATTATCTCCTTTGGCTTGATACTGGCACTGACTCTTCAGTGATGCCTTTCATGTTTGAGGTTCAAACATTTTGGTCTATATCTGATGCACTTACATTCTCGGGCCATTATTTTTAAAATGACATTACAAGGTCTCTGACTCTGCCATCCTCTTGGACTGCCTCCATTGATGCCTCTTCTTAGGCTTCCTCCATTCACCACTGGAAATGTGTTTTCTAATCTGAAGATAAACAAAATTTAAAATAGAAATAGTAATTGTGCCCGTTTTCTACTTAAAATCCTTCAATGGTAGATTAACAGCTGTAGATTCTTTCATGTGAATTAAACATATTCATGTTATCTGGATCTTGCATTCTTTAGAGCCCCATATCTTGCCACACATCCACCCTATTTTGCTGTATCAACAATGAGAACTCCCCTACTCACTTCCAACTCTATTTTTAAAACGTATGATTTTTATGGTATCACACCACACTACTCACTGCTTTTTGTCTTTTTTTCCCTTCAGTATTTATCATTCAGACCTTAGATCTTGCTACTTTTCTTCTGAAAGTTGTTTGATATTCACCCAGAATCCAGGACCCTTTAG
>NW_022111301.1:6784855-6786933 GCF_000313985.2 Echinops telfairi | reverse complement strand
CACTTGCTATATCATTCAACTTTAAGATAATTCTATAATTTTGCCTATTAATCATTTTTAATTCTTCAAGGATGTGTTGTCTTAATAGTGGGCTCATTTCATACCCAACAAGATGTCATTCTAATGAATCCTGTTCTTAGTTACTCATAGGTAAATAAGATCAGTAGTTACCCTACATCTTCCTACCCACATGGATGCAGGAAGAAGCCATTTGGTGGGAGAGAGAGAGATTGATTAGAAGAGTCACATGAAATAATTCACTGCCCCTGCAGACCACCTCCTGGATTTTATAGCCATTAGCCCTTTCATACATGAAGGGTTAACTTGCCCTCTTCCATTCTGTGTGTGTGTGTGTGTGTGTGTTTCTATGTGAACACAACCAAAAATGGGACCTCCATCCTCTATGTCACTGCATTTAAAATTTCCAATTTCTAAGTTTCCCATCATTAACAAGCTAATACTCTGAGGTTATAAGAATATTTCTTTCTGTTAAAAAAATCATTTCTGGTTTGAACTTTGGCCTTCTGTACCCATATGCAAAGCTCTGTTCATTGGAGGCCATGCAACAGAACTGCAGCAATGTACTCCCATTCAAACATCTTTCTCTTCAGTTGATGGGATTCTGATGATCTCAACCCTAGCAATCTACAGTGGTAAAGTGTGTACCAGCCTTAAGCTTAGGAGTTTACACACACCTCCCTGCACTTCAGACCAGCTGGCACCTTCTCACCTTCATCAGTCTAAGCCTGTTGTTAGGTATGTTCATCGCACAATTTTTGTAAATTTAAGACCAGCCAACCTTTCTTCTTCTCTTTAATCTCTGTGGTTTAATGCCAAAGGCAATGATGGAACATGTTCAAACCCAGCCCAGCCCTTTACAGTTGGGTTTCCGCCCATTTTCACTCAGTAAGTAGACCCAGATGATTACCACAGGGAGCACACCAAGCTCAGTAGCCTCCTTGACATTAAATCATAGAAGAGGACACAGACTCTGCATTGATGCGTCCAATGGGAAACGACTTGATGAAAAATTTGAAAGCCAGTTTTGTTTTGTTTTGTAATTTCCTGTAAGTTTTCCCTTCAAATTTCAGTTTCTTGTTCTCTCTGCAGTCCTGGGTGGGGCTCAGGTTTGCCCTCACTCTACCTTGGCTTCAAAAAAAAAAATACATTCATTCCAGGTATTTCTTCACTCCCTTGGAGTACGTACAATCAAATGTAAGTTGAAGGTAGACTTACAAGATCTTGTAATCATGATTGATTCCCTGTATCACAATACCTAGTAGGAGTAATATTATCATTAGTGCAGGCAAATAAACATATTATGCTTAACATGTTTAAAAGTGTCCCAATTTAATCATCTCTTCTGCATCCTTAGGCTGTGTCTAATTATTTGACTTCTGGCCATTGGCAGGAGTGTCTAGTATGCACCTCTAGTTATCATGAATTGCTTAACCAGGCGTGCTTTTACCCTAGGCCACTCTAGAAGCAGCCTTTTTCTTCTCAGCTGCAGCATATCATTCATTGGTTCAATTACAAGCAATGCTAACCATTTTAGGTATCAATTTTTTTTTTGGTAATTTCCCATGCCTTTCGGATTCTTTCACTTAGGAAATCACATGTTTCTATGAGTCTAGAGCAGTGGATCTCAACCTTCCTACTGTCACGATCCTTTAATACAGTTCCTCACGTTGTGGTGACCCCCCCAACCAGAAAATTATTTTCCTTGCTACTTCATAACTGTAATTTTGCTACTGTTATGAATCGGGTGACCCTGTGAAAGGGCGTTTCAACCCCCAAAGGGGTCGCGACTCACAGGTTGAGAACTGCTGGTCTAAAGCCGTTGTAATGAAGCGTCTTCACAATCATAAACTGGTGAATCCTATAGGTATTTCCCCCAGCTTCTTACCCAGACCTGTGTAGGAAAAGGGCATTTAGTGGCAATTGGAGATTTTGGTCAGAGAAGACACATTAAATAATTAATTTCACTTGCAAAGAAAGACACGTCACTGTAAACTATATTAACTATCTGTCATAAACTATTCTTTTTCCCTTTGAAATATTTTTCTCTTCATAAATGA
>NW_022111301.1:6777795-6784299 GCF_000313985.2 Echinops telfairi | reverse complement strand
AAAATGACTTAATTGGAGAGTCACATCTGTAAAAACTGGGAAGAATACAATTTTTGATATTATCAGAAAGAGTAATTTATTAGCTCTTGTTAGCAGTGCAAAGTATGTTAGACCAGGTTGACTAGAGAAACAAATCCAGTGATATATGAAAGCTTTATATTAAGAAGCAATTATATATCACACAAGCATCCCAACCCAGTCCAGATTAAGTCCATAAGTCTAATGCTAGTCCATAAGTCCAATAGTGGTCCATACGTCGCTCTTCAGATTCACGGAGCCACATGCAATGATGCAGACTGCAAGGACATCACAGGCCAGTGGATGAAGTCTGTGCATCCAATGATGGTGGAAGCATCACCAGGTTCTGGTAGTTCTCAGCCACATGGCTCACTCAGGTCTCAGTGTGGCTCCACATGCCTTGTCAACAGGAAGGTGAAGTAGAGGAGGGGGGTGGGGGTAGCGGCATTTCCTTAGGATCCTCCTTAGGAGGAGATCACCACAAGGACACATTATCAGGCTGTGACCTGACAGACAAATGAGACTCCACCCGTTTACTCATATCTTCAGGTTGACATGAAATTATGTAATGACCACGAAGTCTCTTCTGTTCAACCCTCTTCTAATTTCCCCTCAAGGTAGCAGGAGTTGGCAATCAGGTCAAAATCTGATTAAACAAAGGTGAACATATGGCCAGAGAATAGTATAGTCAAATGCTGTCTTTTCAATTTAGATCCTTTGAACTTTCTTTTACCTCTTCATATCATAAAGACCACTAAGAAATAGCATTAGTGTAATATGTGTGTTTATTCTACTTCTGTAGTGCAATCCCCAGCATAAGTTTCATGGATTATTTGTCTATATCATTATCAAAGTAACATAAGCCTCTCCACACACACCTCTCTAGATTCCAAACGTATAATCCATGCTCCCATGATCTTCTTATGTCTTGTATTGTTTTCTTGGTTATGTGGCAAACTTGAGAAAGTCTGATACTTAGTCTGGCTAGCTTACACTGTTGATCTTCTGCTGAATGTTGCATGTCAGGTGAATTGATCTGGACTACTATGTGCCATTTTCTTTGAATAGAGTACCCATTTCGGGCCAAAATTTCATTCTATGTATTGGTAAGAGGTTGTCTTTTACTATGGTTGTGCTTTGGAAAATAACAGTTCCTTGAACAAGCACTAAATTATTGCTATTTTTATTATGTTCACCTATTTTATTTAAAGACATCTTGATCATAGGTCATTAGTTAGGCTGCTAGCCACAAGATCCATTCTAACCGGCAAGCCACTCTGCCTGTGAAGAGTTACAATCTCAGAAACTGGCAGAGGCAGCTATAATTGCACCTATCTCTATAGGATAGCCATGGGTCGCATTTGACTCAATGGCAGTGTCTTTGGTTTTCTCAGTTGTTTTACAATTATTGAAAATGTACAACTTGTTGATAATCCCAAGAATAGGAGGAACAATTTTCGGGGAATATTTTATCCTGAAGCAGCAGTGGTGACGCAGTGGTCCCGGGCTTGCTTGCTAACGGAAAAGTTTGCAGCTTGACCTTAGCAGACATTCCAAGGAGATGGATGTAGCAGTCAGTTTCATTGATAAAGCGGCAAAATTGTATGGAGGGCTCCCATTCTGTCCCACAGGGTCACTGTCACTCAGAATTGACTTAGGGGCTACACGTTTTTAAAAAATCTTGTCTTGAGTTCTTTGGCATGTAATTCTTGAAATAATACCCCAAAACCAAATTGACAAAGCTTTAAAAATTTTCCAGAACTCCAAAAAAGTAGAATAGTCCTAACTGGTGCTAATTAGTGGAAATAGATATGTCAAAGTGAGAGTGCACTTAGTAGTTCCCCTTAAGAAAATTATAGGTCGTGTGAATAGCTGACTTAGGCAATTGTACCCTTCGTTCTTCCTCTGTTCCCCCTCAGAGAATGTTTGCACATGTCCTTATAAAATTAACCCCTTTCTACTTCAATTTTTCATCTACTTGGTATCAATGCTGATTTCTGAGAAGGTCAACACAAACAGTGTCCTATTTTGAAAACCTTTTCGTCCTATTCATCTGGAGTTGATCTTTTTCTAAAATGATATATTATTTAAATAAAATCTCTAGGAAAACCCTAAAGCACAATGCTTAAAGTACATATGGTATAGAATTCTCCAAAGTTGCTCTCCTCATTTTTAATGTAAGTCACAGCCCCCAGGTTTTCGGTAACTACTTCCTCTGAGAGGGCCGCTGATTCTTTCTTCGTAATACGTTCTTAGGCTGAAAGCTCCACTGAGATCTGCTCACTTTGGGGGACCCTGCAGGCATTGTAAATACTAGTGTCATAGCTTCCAGAATCACGGCCACACACAAGCCACCATCGCACAATAGACGGATAGAAAAGATTGGAAGACAGACAAACTGGAAGAAGGCCAGAGTGATCTTTAGTGGCAAAGATAATGAGACTTCATGTTACATATTTTGGACATGTTATCAGGAGAGACCATGCTCAATAAAGCACAGGGGGAGAGAAAGCGAGGAAGGCACTTGAGGAGCGGGATTGAAAAAGAGGCTTCCACAGTGAGCTGGAGCCTGGGAAGAATGGTAAGGGTGGCACAGGCCTGGGAAGTGTCTTGTGTTGTGCTCAGGGTTGCTATGGGTTACAATTGATCCAATGAAACCAACACCACCCATATAGGAACAATTTCTTATTAGGACAGGGTTCTGCTCCATACCTCATTCGTGAAGAAACTCCTGAAGTAATTCAAATTCATGCAATAAATTCTAGAGTATTAATCAAATCCTGCAGAAAATGAGTTGCCCAGGAGTAATTTCTGACTCATGGTGATCTCACGTGTGTCCCGCTAGAACTGTGCCCCATGTTTCTTACAACAGTTGATTTTCTAGTAGATCTTCAAGCCTTTTGGGGGTTCATCTTGGTGTACTCAAATCCACAAGCATCATATTAGCATCAGATGCCTTAACTATCATTACCACCCACAGACTCCTGTAGTATTGTTATTTCTGCTAAACATGGTCCGTGAAAACCTAGGTGATATTAACTTGCTTAAAACTACTAAAGCAGAGAATGGGTCATACTAAGAAAGTATTGTTTTCCCGCATATTTAGGAGGGGGTACCCCCTCAAATCAGATTTTTTTCAAAGATATGTCTTTATTTATTTATTATTATTATTTTTACAAAACAACCTGTCACCTTCAAAGTACCGTCCATAACAATTAATTTAATACATTTGTCAAATCTGTGATGCCATTCTTGGAAACATTTTTCAAACTCATCCCCTTGGGTGGAGGAAAGCACCTCCCTGCTTTTTTTCTTCACCTTTTCTACATCATCAAAGTGCTGTCCTTTTATGTCCCTCTGCATTCCTGGAAAGAAAACAAAAGTTTCAAGAAGTGTGAGGTCCAGTGAGTCAGGTGTGTGAAGCAAAAGATGCATGCTGGGTTTTTTGCCCCAAATCGGAGCACAGAGATGGCTGCAGGAGTAGGTGCATTGTCGTGGTGGCAAAACCAGTCCCCCATCTGTAACAAATCAGGGCTTCTTTTGTGGCACGTTACACAATCTTTTCAGAGCCTCTAAATAGAAAACTTGATTAACAGTCTGACCGGTTGGAAGAAACTCAAATGCACTATGAGTTGACATTTTTGTCCATTCATGAGGTTGACAGATGTCCAGAATGAAGTTTGCCATCAATTGATATTTCATCTTTTTGAAATAAGGAAACACTTGAGTTTTTCCCATAGCGCTGTCCTTGTAATCTGTGTTCAACATCACTACCATTTCTGCTGCATTTTTCCTGAACAGGAAACAAAATGTCACAGCACAGCCTCATCCTGTTCTCTTAAATTGGTTATCACAAAAAACAAGGTCTGAGGGAAACTGCTTTTATGGGAAAAAAAGCCACTGTGACCAGAAAGAACCTTCCTAGGCAATGCCACTGGGTGCACTCACTCAGTGTGAGTTGCTAGATGCTCACCTAGCAGGAAAAACACATGCTATGAAAGCTCTGTTCTACTCAGCACAATTCCAGTTTTTTGGGGAGAGAACTCCCTCGTATAGTATATGACATTATATATAATTGGGATTGTTTCCACTTTCTTAGTAATCAAAACAATAAATTAAGATAAATCTAGGCTTTCTTACTGTATTATGTGTGTTTTGATGTTTATATTAAACATATTAACCTGTAGAAGCTGAAAGACACTTCCACAATAAAAAGCAGACAGTCAAAATCATATTTTCTTATTCTAATTTGGTAATGCCTTGGGGATGAGTCTTTCTGGTTTTCATCATGGGAATCACAAGGCTTGAAGGAAGAGAATATTGATGTTGTGTCTTTTATAAGACTACATTTAAAAAATAATCTATGTAATAATAGCTCTGCTGTTTTCAAATTCTGTAGCCATAAACAGAGGCCAAGAGTATTACGTGATAGAAGCAGGAAATTTAATCACTCATTTCAGAGTATCTCTGTCACTTCCCTTTGATTTCTTCCTTTTTTGCTACCAATTGAGAGACTGCCTTTCAGAGCATGGTATTAAGAAAATATGCAATTATCATATGAAAGGCATGGCTAACTCCTATTTCACAAACCATTGCTGTTATTATTTAATCTATGCTATCATTTTTTTCATGCATAATGAAGGATAAGTATTCAATGTTTATCAACAGCTTACCTTTGATCAGAAAGTTATTTGCAAATGTATTAACTATATTTTCTATCTACTATTATTAGTAAATTTTAATATTCTCCAGAGATCGATCACCGTAAAAAACAGTGTTATTGGTAGTTGCCATGTGACTCATACTGATCCTAGGTACAACAGAATAAAACACTGCCTGGGACTAAACTACCCTCTCCAGTCTTGTTATGTTTGAGCTCCTTGTTGCAACCGCTATATAAACCCAGCTCATCATGGACATTCCTCTTTTTCACTGGCTATCATTATATTTATTCAAGAGGCCGTGCATCAAAAACAAAAGAGGAATACTAGGTGTGCGTCTGGGTTGTATCCATTAACATATTTAATTTCTGAGTATCCTGAGCATCAGGATTGGAGGAAGACTTATTAGCAATCTTTGATATGCAGATAGCATGATTTTGTTTGCTGAAAGGACATTGATTAAGGAGACAGAAGAAGAATCAGTGCATTTGAATTATGGTGTTGGTCAAGAATATTGAAACTACCATGGACTTCAAAAATAACAAATAGAAATTTCTTGGAAAAAGTACAGGTAGAATGCTCGTTAGAAGCAATGATGGTATGATAGGTAGGTTTATTGTGACGACCTGGCCAATGAACACATTTGGGATTATTTGAAAGGCAGAGAGAAAAATAGCTCGGTGAGCCTCCTCTTTCTTGTCTTGTGCTCTTTGATCATTGGACCAGTGTATGGCTGACTTAGCTTGTTCTGTGCCTCAATTTGCAAGCACACTACCTGTAGGACACCTGACCCGTGGACTGTGTCACTCTAGTTTGGAATTCCTTCAAGACCTGCTTTGCCATGCTACTGGAGTATGCATTGCTTGAGCTGGGGACTGTTGGACCCTGTCATCTGGCTGACTATTGGTGAACTGACTTGCTGTTTGCTGCCTATGGTCAGATAGCCTAAATTGCTCCACAGAGGACTGATTACCCAGTGGCCCTCAAGATTTGAATGGCTGCCAGTGTATTAGCTGTTTCATGGAAGTGTGTTTCACTGAGTAATTTGTAGTGTTCTATAGATTAATGAACTATTTATTTCCTGTGATATCCATACATATATATATATTTATATATACACAAACACACACACATATAAAATCATAAGTGTCTTGGTTTTGTTTTTCTGGAGAGCCCTGTCTAACATTGATGGTGAGACTTCATCTCAGACGCTTTAGACCTGTAGTCAGAAATAGATAGTGTTAGAAAAGGGCAGCATGCTTGGTAAAGTAGTGAGGCAGTGAAGAGGAGATCTTTGATGACAGGGATAGAACCAGTGACTGGTACCATAAGCTCAAGTATAACAATGTTTGGGAGGATGGTGAAGGACAGGCAGTGTTTCATTCTGTTGAACATAGGATTTCTGTGAGTTGGCACCTAACAACAACAATATTTTGTTAATCTGTATTCTGTGAAAATAATCCTAGAACTTGGATTCTGTGAACCAGATGTAATATTAGAGATAGAGGAAAGCTTGTCGATAACTTTTGATATTCAGATGATGAAACCTTGCATGCTGAAACAAAAAGGACTTGAAGTGCGTGCTGACGAACACAAAGGATTGCAACTCAATGTAAAGAAAAACAAAATCCTCACAACTTGACCAATAGATAAGTGAAGAAGAGTTAAACTTGCCAAGTATTTTATCTTGCTTAGATTCACAAACAACACTCCTGGAAGCAACAGTCAGATAAAAAGAAGCATTAATTTGGGTAAGTCTGTGTTTTTAAACTGTTGAAGAGCAAGGATATTACATTTTGGACTAAGTGGTACCCAAAACAAGCTA
>NW_022111301.1:6774237-6775413 GCF_000313985.2 Echinops telfairi | reverse complement strand
AGACAAAGGCCTTATTACTAAAATCTACAATACTCCAAAAAGCTTCCAAAAATGAAAAAAAAACCCCAAAAGACCAATGAATTGCCCACTGAGGAGGTAGGCAAAGGATCTGAACAGAAGTTTCACTAGGGCAGAAAACTGAATGGTCAATAAACATATGAGAAAATGTTCCCGATCATTAGCCATAAGAGAAATGCTAATTAAAACAATGACATACCACCTAACACCCTCAAACATAGCCCAATTTAAAAAAAAACAGAAAGCAACAAGTGCTGGAGGAGCTGTGGTGAGATAGGAACTCTCATCCACTGCTGGTGGACCTATAAGTATATACAGCCACTATGGAAATCGATTTGGCGACATCTAAAACATATGGAGATTGAGCTACCATACGACCCAGCAATCCCCCAACTGAGCATATACCCAGAAGAGGCAAGACACAAACCATGGCCAAACATCTGTTCCCCAATGTTTATCACAGCATAGTTCACAATTGCAAGGAGTTGGAAACAACTCAAATTTCCACCAACAGACGAATGGATTAAAAAATTGTGGTACATATATACAATGGAGTACTAAAAAACAGCGATGAATGAATAAAGCACATCACTGCATGGGAAGAACTGGAGGAAATTATGCTAAGTGAAGTAAGCCAAGCACCAAAGGACAAGTACTACATGAGTTCACTGAGGTAAGCTTAAAAAAATGCAAAAGAGGCATAGAGAGAAAGCTGCGGTATACAAGCATTCCTGGGGTTAGGTCCAGGTAGTATGGCATAGGCCGGACCAAATCCAGGGATACATATTGTAGCCAACTAAAAAGGAATCGGGGAGCAGGGTACTAATCTACCCAAGGGGAAGTTATTGTTTATATCTTCACTGGGCAAGAGGAACCAGACTTCAACCCGGTGCTCCAAGATGTGAATGCAACATACTGGCATGAAGCAGAGTACCAGTAGAAAGGTCTGAGGGGCCAGCCCCAATCCCAACTATGTGGACAGCTTCCCCTCTCCCTGAAGAATTTACTTCAGAGGACAGCACTGAAGTTACAGCTCAGGGAAAGGGACATGTCTGATCAGAACGCACTGGAGCAAATGAAGGTGGAAGAAGAGAGAGTGGAGCACATCCTGGCCCAACAAATCTTGAGAGCAGCCAATGCACAGAGAGGACCATATGG
>NW_022111301.1:6771446-6772265 GCF_000313985.2 Echinops telfairi | reverse complement strand
GGGAAGTTCTGCTCTCATAAAGAGTTACAGTCTAGGAGACTCACAGAAGCAGTTCCACCCTGTCCTATAGGGTTGTTATCAGTCAGCTTCGACTCAGTGGCAGTGAATGAGAGAGAACGATTTACCACTTCAGAAATGCACTAGAGCAATTCTACTCCGTCCTAGAGTGTCGGGCTGTGTTAGAATTACCTCTACTTGGCAATGAGTTTGGTTTGAGTGAAGTACCTCAACCTAACAGGGCCACTTTGTGAAGCTTTCTCAATATTCATGTAAACCCAACAGCCATATCCAGCATGGAGCCCAGGCTTTGATGATCACTATTGTTCGGTGCAATGGAGTTAGTTCCGACCCATGCCCACATCGTGTATCACAGAATGAGCCATTGTCTAGTCCTAGCCCATCAATACAATTGTTCTTATGTTGGATCCTATTGTTAAAGCAATTGGGTCAATCCATCTCCTTGAGGGTCTGCCTATTTATCACTGCCTCCTACATTATTAAGTCTTATGTTCTTTTCCAGGGACAGTTTTTTTTTGTTTTGTTTTCTTTTTTATCAACCTGTATAAACTCCCTGAGATAAAGTCTCACCATCTTTGCATCTAAGGAACATTCTGGCTGTACTTCTTCCAAGACAGATTTTGTTTTTTCTTTTGAAAATCATGGTAGATTCAATATTCTTCACCAGTGCTATAATTCAAATGCATCCATTGTTTCACAGCACTCTTTATTCATTGTCCTTATTTTCTCTGCATATGTGGCAATTAAAAATACCATAGTTTGGGTTACATGTATATTAGTCCTCAAAGTAACATCTTTGGT
>NW_022111301.1:6767654-6770074 GCF_000313985.2 Echinops telfairi | reverse complement strand
AAAATTAAAATTCATAAATTTTGTTTAAAACATAAGACACAATAAAATGTATGATCTTGTTTTGATTATAAAGAAGCACCTGAGGTTCCTCTTAGGCAAAGTGTTTATTCCATATTTGCAAATTGTTTTATTTCAGAGTTATTTTAAAAAATAAAACCTGACTGTCATATTATGTATTTGATTTTATAAAATAAAATAAATATTAAATGACGACAACTTTGACAATAATTTATAAGAGGGTTGTTCTTTTTGTTAAGAAGTATTTCCAAGTCCACTCACGATCTTGGCAACCCTACAAGCAAGGAAGAAACCCTGCCTGGTCTTCTGCTAGCTGAAAAATTGTTACTATGTGTGAGACCATCACTGATTCCATTGTATCAGTTTATAGATTTTATACGTGTGGTGAGAAGACAAAACCCTGATGCACACTTTCATGATGTTCACCAGTCTGTATTCCCTTGTTCTGTTTTCATAAGTGCCCCTTGATCACGAGCACAATCTAGTGTTCTGGAATTCCTGCTCTTCTCAAAGCTATCTATAGTTTGTTGGGATTCACACAGTCAAATGTGAATAGCATTTGGCATAGTCAATGAGACACAGAAAAACAACTTTCGGTTATTATCAGCTTTGAGCCGAGATCCATCAGATGTCACAAAAGAGATCCATTGTTCCATGTCCTCTGCTGAGTCCAGCCTGAATTTCTGACTGCCCTTATGCAGGAGTCTGGATTGCAGAGTGGAGTGCTCTAGGCACTTGGAGAATATGGGCTTGCTGACACACAGAATTGGAGTCTTGGACTGAGGCTAACTGGGGTGGGATGCCTCTGGGAACTTAATTCAGGGAGCTGGGTTTGCTGACTCATGGCACTTAACTTGAATACCTTCAGGTTGAGGTTTATAGCAGACTGGCATGACCTTTGGGCATTTATTAGCAGACTTGACAGACCTTTGTAATAATAACTCAACCTGGAGCATTTCTCGTTGACACTACAACTTAGTACCTTAATAAACACTTTAACCTTGAATTTTGCCTCTGAGTTCTGTGTAGCCATTGCAATTGTTATTAGAAACTAGAGAGATAAAACAGAGAACGTTAAGACAATACAGTTTTTTTCCACAGATGTTTGGGTTCGTGTATTTCATCTGAGAAAGTCACGGACTTCATAACATCTCAGTTTTGCTTCTATCATCAAAGCCACAGTTGTCCAGCTCCTTCTCCTTCCTTTTCATTTCCAACTTTTGCATTCCAATTGCCAGATACTATCAAGGCTTCTTGATTTGATGTTTGATACATTTTAGACTGAAAGACAATGGTAGAATTCTGCAAGTTCTTCATCACTAGCTTTAGTGGTTGGTGTGTAAATTTGAATTGCTTACTAACTGGGTTTCCTTGTATACCATTAGCTGCTATGCTATCACAGGTAGCATCTACTTCAAGAGAGATATTGAAATGTTCTTTTTGGGAAAAAAAAAGTGATGCCATTCCTTTTGTATTCTTGGCATAGTAAACCATATGATAGTCTGATTGTAAAGTGTCGATACCAGTCCATTTCAGATCATGTATGTCTAGGATATCAATCTATATAGTCCATTTCACTTTTCACCACTACCAATTGTCCTACCAGTTCCAATATCAATAAGTTTTTACAGTTATGCCCTCTGATTTGAAGTAGTGCCCGATCAAGGGCAAATTGAGTTCCCATTAGCTTTACTCCATCCATGTTATGAGAGTCAATTCTATTTTGAGAAGGTAAGTGTTCCGCAATCCTACTTTGAGTAACTTTCAACCTAAGGGGCTCCTCTTTTGCCACTATATCTGACCATGTTCTTCTGCTACGCATGAACGTTCACTGTTTGACAATGTGCCAGTGCTATTCATAAGGCTGTCAGTGGCCAGTGACTGAGAAGTGGAAAGCTGAGCCCTTCCTCACCGTCTGTTCTTAGTCTGGAAACTCTGCTGGGACCTTTTCACCTTGAGGGACTCTGCTAGTATTTGAAAAACCAGGGCATAGCTTCCCCTGTCCAACACACTAACCGCCATAGCACGACAAACAGACGGGCAGGTGGTTGCGATACAGAATTTCTTTTAAAGTCCAAACTGTAATAATGATAAGGAAAATCTTCACACTGAAAATGTTGGATGGGTTTTCCTGGTGTCCTGAACTATTTCCCAAAACTTTAATGGGAGAGTTGAGTAAAGCACTAGATCATGAGTATCAGTTTTCTTAATCTTCTTTGAAGTCTGCAATTTTGAAATATATATGCTAAATTTTATTATTTAAATTTGGGAATAATGGAACTAATTATCTAACATTGACACTTGATTTATGAGTTGCATTTCCTCTCTATACTTTATTTGGTACCAGTGTAAACAGATAGAGAAGCTGAGGAGTAAAAACATATCAGAGCCGTTGACACATT
>NW_022111301.1:6755963-6766504 GCF_000313985.2 Echinops telfairi | reverse complement strand
TCCTGCAAGACATCCCTGAGGAGAAGCCACATGGACCTACCCTGATGCAGCTCTGGGTGCTGGAGCAACCGCGTGGAGACCCCTGCCAGCGCTGAGATTCTTACCTGCTCATGGATTCAGCTTTCCTCCTACAGTCGACATCATTGTGTGTGTTTTGTGAGATGGAGGAGGACTTTGTGAATTGGTATTGGACATATGGGTTCATGTTGGACTTATGGGCTTGGGCAGCACTCGGTTGGGAAGTTTTCTTGATGTGGACTTAGCCTTTATATAAAATTCTCTCTTATACATATGAATTTCTGTGGATTTGTTTCTCTAATATACCCAGACTAACATACACAGAACTGGTGTTTTCAAAATGCTGACCATATGCACAGCAGACCATCACATAACCACTGCATCACCAGGGCTCCTTGTATTAGTATGGATCTAATTAAACGCACACCCGATCTCAGAAGCACCTGTCCATATTCATTTGAGTCCCAAATATGTACTGGCTGACCTTTGTGTTAAGTGGCAAGGGGACATGATGAACAAAGTAAACCTGTTCCTTTTGAAGGAATGAAACAAAGAAAACGACATAGTTTTATGAAGAAATATAGCCCTGAGAAGAATATTTCTGCATTTATACCGAGTGCTGGTAATGGGTGCAGACTTAGGAGAAAAATACTTTTCAAAGCAACATTTGAAGCTAGGTGAACAGGATAGAGCAGACTACAGGTTATTAGATTTCAGGGTTAGAGAGACTAAACAATATCCAGTAGCAAGAGATAGCATGGCAGTTCGGATAAACTGGAGAGAGAAAAGGACACATTTCAGAAGAGTTTAATGTACCTTAAATTACATTAAGGAGTTAATCTAATTATAATTATAAATCACATTAAGGAGTTAAGAGTATATATATCCTTGAAAAATGAGAAATTATTGAAGGAAGGCCATAAAGGACAAGATTAGATTTCCATTTTGAAAAAGTAATTTTGCCTACAGACTACGAATAAAGGCATGGATACTCCTGTTCCTTATTAATTGATTGCAGTCATCTAGGGGAGTGATGAGCCAAATTTTAATTAAGATGGCCTACAGATTATTAGACTTCTGGACCAGATAAATGATGCTACTCATTCACTGAAGAAACATCAGAAGAGAGATCAAAAAAGATTAGTAAAAAAATGGAACATAATTATTGTTACTATATTTTTTGGCTGATGTATATTGCAATTAATAACAGGGGATTCTTTCACTAGACTATTACAAGCAGTAACAAATAGTATTTTTAAATGAAAAATTATATTTCATAATGCATGGAATCATAATTTTAGAAATATGCCTTCTTCCCTAGTTGTATCGTTTTTATCCATTTTGATCATATACAAAGAGAGCATCCATGGAGATGAAGATGTTTTAATGTTTTCCTTGACTCTTGTATAAAAACTCAGGTTTTGATCAACCAGTTACTCTTGAATTTCTCAAGCAAAGTAGTTCTATGTATAGCTCTTTCTAGAGCAGAACTTTAGTCCCTTTAAAGTTTTGCTATATGGAGAGGAATAGGAAGGCCATCAGATTACAAACAAGGGAAGATCTCCCCAGCAACCATTAAAGAGAGTTCACTTACTGGAATATCCAGCACTCTGGAAGCAAGAAAATCAATTTGAAAACTAAGTAGAACAAGTTTCTTCAAATTAAAAATCAGCCCTGCCCGCTTACAGACTCCCCTTTCACTATCACCAGCACCACAAGCCACTTTGTGGACTCCTCAAATCTTGGCACAGACAATATTTTCCAGTTCCCAAGGCAAACCCGCCACCCCTTTTATCTGCAGGCCATGCGTAAGGAGCAGACTACTTGATCAGGTTGGTGCGGTTAGCCTCAGTGCCCAAGCAAAGCATTTTTCTATTTTTATCCTTCATTGCTGCTTTCTATTTTGACACTATCAACCCCTATGGGCCCTGCTTCCCACATGCAGCAGCATGCTCACACAGCAACACGAACAAAGGAGTAGGAATCTTCACAAATAAGGTGGTTTCATTTTTACTTTATATTCTCCAGGTCTTGTGCGTTTGCTCTATTATAATACATTTGTTATTCTTTTCCTAGTCCTTGCCCACTTCCTCTTCTGGGGTGACCCCACTCTCCGAAGAAAATGCATGCTTCCCAGGCCTGTTCATTCAGGCCACTCTATACAAGGACTTCTTTTCCTCTGAGTGCACACAACCAGGCACACATTCAACACAACTCCAGCACTCACAAACAAGCCACACTTCAGGCTTTTGTTGCATTTGTCTCTGATCTCTTCTCTGCACATAAGGTTTTACCTTATTTTTCTCCTTATAATTTTCTTTCTTTTTTTTAATCTTCTTCTTCTCTGTATTTTTCTTTCCCTCTCTCTTGCCTCCTTCTTTAATTCTTTGTCTGAATATCTGCTTACACATTTCTCCTGCCCTTTCCCATGATTTATTAATTCTGATTAACCATATTTTCCCCATATTTTTATATCTTCTCTTGGCCTATCCAGATGGACATTAATTATTACTATCATTACTTGTATTTTATTCTCTCTCCCAATCCACTTTCCCCATTTACCTATTTCTCTCCTCTTTTTACCATTTCACTGTCACTGTATTTTCTGGCTCATATTAGACAACTTGCAGGTCACTAGACAAAGGAAAGTACCCTTACGTGAACAAGAGGCTCATACCACTAATGACAGGACCATGGCATTGCAGAAGCAGCAGTAAAGCACAGTTCATTGTTAGGTGCAGTCAAATTGGTTCCAACTCACAGTAATGCTATGTACAAAAAAACCAAACACTGCCTGTGCCATCATCCAATTGTTGTTGTGTTTGAGCCCATTGATGCAGCCACTGTGCCAATCCATCATGTCAAAGAGAGGTCTTGCTCTTTGTCATTATCCTACTACTTGACCAAGCACAGAGCCTTCCCCAGGTGTTGGACTCTCCAGATGACATGGCCAAAGTATGTGAGAAAGAGTCTTGCTATCCTTGCCTCTTGAAAGCCTTCTAGCTTATACATAAGTAGTTCCAGGTCTATTTCCCTTTCCTTTTCTTTTTCCCTTTTTCCTTTTTCTCTTGTCTATCCATGTAGGGTAGGCAGGATAACCAGTTCCAAGAAGAAAACCATCAGGCTGACAGTTCTGCAGGGAGGGCATGGGAGACAAGGATATAGGGTAGTCAACAAACCCAGGGAAAAGGGAGCACTAAGAGATCTAAAATAGATGGTGACGAGGTGTAGAATGCCTGATGGGATTTGATCAAGTCCAACGTAGCTGAGAGAAAGTACTGAGAGTCGAATGAAGGTCAAACATGATTGTGGGATGAGATGAAACTAAAAAGAAGCAGAAGAAAGAACTAGGAGGCAAAAGACATTTATAGAGGTATAAATATAGGCATGCATATATGTAAATATATTAATATATAACAGTAGAGATATAGGTCTAGGTAAATATATTTAAATGTTAAGTATTAAGGTAGCAGAAGACAGGCATTGTGTCTCTACTTAAGTCCTCTCTCAACACCGTGTCCTAATAAGCAGGCATTTTGTGATACTCACTTTTCAACAAGATTGCTGAAGACAAAATGGGTGCATACACAAATGTGGTGAAGAAGGCTGTTTGTGCCTGGCTATTAAAAGATATATCATCTGGGGTTTTGAAGGCCTGAAGTTAAACAGGCGGCCATTTAGCAGGGAAGCAACAAAGCCCACCTGGAAGAAGCACACCAGCCTGTGGGATCACTAGGGTTTGAAGGGATCAGGTACCAGGCGTCAGATGACTCAAAACAAACAAATATATACCAGTGCAAAAGATGGGGGTCAGAATGGAGACCCAAAGCCCAACTGTAGAAAATTGGGCTTTCCCTCAGAGAAGGGACACAAGGAAAGTTCAAGACAGGGTGCAGCACAGCACTGATGAAACATAACATTTCTCTAGTTCTTTAATGCTTCCTCCACCCCACTATCATGACTCCAGTTCTACCTTACAAATCTGGCTAGACCAGATTTTTTGATACACTGGTACAGTTAAGAGCCATTGACACATGGGATCCAGGACAGATAAACCCCTCAGCAACAGTAATGTGAGTAGCAATACCATGAGGGTTAGCAGAAGGTGGGGGGAGAAGGGAGAGAAATGGGGAACTGACTACAATGATCGACGAACCCACCCTTGCACCAAGGGGGAGGAACAGCAGAAACGAGGGTGAAGGGAGACAGCAGATGGTGTAAGATATGAAAATGACTTATAAATTATCAGGGGTCCATTAGGGTGGGAGGGTGGGGCAGGGAGTAAAGAAAGAGAAACTGATACCAGGGGCTCAAGCAGAAAGAAAGGTTTTGAAAATGACAATGGCAGCTTATGTACAAATGCGTTTGATATAGTTGATATATGGATTGTTACAAGAGCTGTAAGACCCCTCAATAAAGTGATGTATTAATAATAATAAAAATGAGCATTCCAGCTATAATTCTTCCAAGACAGATTTGTTTGTTTTTTCTTTTGGCAGTCTAGTGCATGGTCCAAGAATATTGATATTCCTCTCCCGCACCAGAGTTCAAATGCATTGATTCTTCTTCAGTCTTCTTTATTCCATGTCCAACATTTTTATGTATATGAAGGGATTGAAAATACCTTGGCTTGATCAGTCACACTTTGGTCCTCAAAGTGACATCCTTGGTTTTCAACACTATATAGAGGTTTTGCGCAAAAAAATTACCCCTGTAATATGTCCTTTGAGTTCTTGACTACTGTTTCCACGAGCATTCATTATGTAGCAAAGCAAGACAGAACACTAAAGAATTACAATTTTTCATCATTTATGTGATAGTACTTTATTTTGTAAGAATTAATACCAATAGTCCCAAGAAGTGAGAGACTGAAAAAAATCCCAGATATTCAACTCTTGCAAGTCTGCCCCATTTTTACCCTACTCCTCCCTTGAGTATATTCTCTCACATACCTCATGAGAGCTAGAGGAAATGTCCCACAGGTGAGATACCTTCCACTGAGGCCAGATTAAATTTCATATTATTCCTATTTGTGGGAGATAATGCCCTCCAAAATGGGACTATAATCACAGGCATAGGAAACCTAGAATGATAACATATCATATAATAAGAGATTGTGACTGCAATAATTAAACTCATATTAATTGATTGTAACTCAATTTGCCATGGAGTTATCAACGTTCCAGATCTGAGGTTTATGGTTTTCTTTAGATTGGGTTGTAGTCCATACTGAAGGCTAAAGTGCTCATTCCTAGAAGACAATGCCACACCTTTCTTTCCACTGAGCATGGTGGGAGTGGTGGAAGCAGTACCATGTTCCATTTGTGTCTGTGGCTGATGATCTGCAATGGTCCCTGTCTTGCCTTCGCCACAGTCCCAGGAGAATCACTGCCTCCTCCGTGCCTACCAAACCACGTCGACTTTTCAACCAAAGTACACCAAACAAACCAGGGAAGACAAACCAAACAAATGGAAATTATCGAAACCTAATGGAGTACTCTGAAAAAGAGACCCTGGAAACTACCAGAAGCATAACTGTGGCAGATTTAAGAAACAGACACATTCCCTTGATTTTGTGGGGGAAATGTCCTGATATGAGAGGAAGAAGATGACTGTTATCTCAAGGCTATGGAATTGGTGATCTGAGACGTGGGTTCAGATATCTTGTTTTGAGGGTGTCTAAAGAATGGTGTCCTGAGACTAATACATAATTACTCTTTTATTGCCCTTTTTGCATTTTTATGACATGTATTATTGTGCTGGGCATGGTGCTCTTTTTATGAATGCGTGTTATGTAATGGTTTTCCCTATCCCTACCCCTCACTTAATGGAAATAGGGTCCAGTCACTTTAGCTTTTGACCTGTAAAATACACAATTCATGTATTATGGCCAACCTCCCCCCAAAACAAACTCACTGCCATCGAGTCAATGTGGAATTACAGTGACTCCCTGTACAGTGGGTGTCCAGGATTGTGACTGTTTATGGGAACAGAAAGCCCAGTCTTTCTCCCGGGGTGGTGTCCATCTGCTGATCATGTAGATCACAGACCAAATCACTAGCACTACGCCACCAGGGCTCTTACGGAAAAGCTAACCTAGACGTGCACAACTTCCACATCTCAGCTGTATTTTAAATAATATGCCATTGGCTAAATTAATGATACTATCAGTAGAATTACTTTATTCCTCGTGGGATGATTTATAATGTTCTCCATCATAAAATGATTATGAAGTCTGTAAAGTGAACCCAAAGCTATATAACCATAGACATATTAATTGGTTTGGGGCTTATCACAACCCTCATCTAAGAACAATTATTTCCTACGAAATGACCCTGCTCAACTTACCCTATGAAGAGATCACCGAAGATACGGGTGCTATAGAAAACTTGTGGTGGAGAGACCAGATCGTGACGAGCTACTAGAAATAATAGTGTGTAAGGTCTTAAAGGCTTGTCTTCAAACAAGCACCCATCTAAATGCGGTATTAACCAAGTCTCCATAGAAGAATCATACCAGCCTATGTGATCCAAGGAATGTAAATGATAAAATTCAAATCTGAAGGAGGAATGGTGTCATAGTTTAAACTCTGAACACTCAGTTTGTGGAAGCCCAAAATCCATTTGTAGAATCCCCAAACAGATTAAACCTCTGTTGAGTCCCCTCTGACTATAGTTCAGACATGTGAATAGCTTTGCTATTACAGAAAAAACATTGTGAAGCCCATTATGGCAGATGTAACAAGGATACAGTGTAACATCTTTTCATTTGATCTCCCTTTTGAGCCATATTAAAGTTGTTTCAGATTTTTTATATTTTCTGCTTTCGTTTTTATTTTCTCTGAGGATTTTCTCTGTTTTGTTTGGTTATTGTGTGTGTGTGTGTGTGTGTGTGTGTCTTGTTTGTGTTTGTTTTTCTATATATGAAATCCAGGCTAGGTAAATCTATAGAGACAATAATGGTATTCATAATTACCTGGGGGCATGTCAGGGGATGCTGGGGTAGAAGAGGATGAAGACAAGAAATAATGAAATATTCTGACATTGATTGTACAATTCTTCTTAATATCATTTAACTATTACGTTAAATTTTATTATATTTGAGTTATATGACAATAAAACTTAAAAAACAAAAATATTATAAATGTTTACAATGAAATATTTATCATCTGGAGAGCACAAAAATTGGCTCATAATCGTGGCTTTGTTTATTTTAATATTTCATAAAATATCTTGCCTCAGATGTTTTCAAACTGTGATGTTTCAGAACAACACAGAAGAACAAATTTATTTCCTGGTAGCGTATAATAAATATCATAAATGGTTAGATGACATATGATATCATTCCTGCTTCCTGGTCATGTACCTAAATGAGACAATTCAGACTTCCAGACAAAAGACTCTCAATTATTCCTGGAAGTTTTTGAGGCATTGAAAGATTTCCAAGTGCTTAAAAAAATAACACGAAGAATTTTATTTAATTGCCTCCTCACAAATTTGGTGTTCATAATTAATGATTATATTACAATTACCTAAATATTACAATTTGTCAGAAAATATATGCCCAGCTTATATTTTTGATTTGTTTTGTTTTTTAAATAAAGAGTATATATTATGATTTAACAACTATTGATATGAATTTTTTTAGTATCAAAACTCTGTGTTTTAAAGTATGGTACTATTTTTAACACTTTGCTCTGCAATTTAGTACCAGTCTTCTTTGCTCTTTGACCAATCCCCCAAACTCACATCTTCGTCTCTTTGTTCTGTCATACTAAGTGTCACTATGAGTCAGAACTGAGTCAATGGCACCTAAAAACAACGCCTCTCTGATCGATTCCTGTAGATTTATTACGTTCAGAAAGCGCTTCCCACGCTCTCAACTTATGCTTCCCTGGCTACCCTACTCATCCTTGATTGTCCGATTCTATTCCATAACGTGATTTTGATGGTGCTTCTTAACTGAAGAAGATTGAAGTAGAAGGAAACAATGGATCAAGTGAAATCCAGAAAAGACCATTAATAGACAGATTTTTAAAAATATATATTCATTTCAATATTAAGATCTAAAAATAAATTACATATCCTAAGTGCTTATTTAATTTAAGCTGAAATATTTCCCCCTTTCACAAAGTAAAATTCTGTTAGCGAATTTAATCTTAAATGACATCTTTATCTTGCAGAAAGATATGAAGAGATGTCAAAAACATTGCAATAAAGTCATGCAAGATGTTTGCCTATACATTTCTCAAAGCAGTATTTTCATCACTTTAACCCAACTGCAAAGACTTATAAGTTACAGCAATTTTGCCATCCTCCAGGGACATGAATCATATCCCCTTTAAATGTTGATTGCGTTTTGGAGACAAAACCACATTTAAAGAGGCAAGGTCAAGACTGTAGGGCAGATAGCATAAGGTTCCCAGTGAAATTCTACTAGGACAACCCTCAAATGATGATTAAGTAAAGTGTCATGAATGGAGAAAAACAAAACAATCATCAACACAACACAATTCCTGATCTTTTTCTTACCAGTGCAATTCTCTGTTCTCAGATTTTGAAGACAATATATCCCCAATTTGAGTATTCTACTCTAGCCTCTTTATCAAGTGATCAAACAGCTGTTAGCCTTGAGTGGGCATGAGACAATGTAAATATCTGCAATAGCTTCAGGATGCTGTGCCAGGTGTTCTGCACCTTGGGTCATATCGTTCAACTAATCCAGTGGTGCTTGAAATGGCAGTGGCAGATGCACTTCGGAGTTTTTGCCAGTCCCCTACTGGCGAATCACAGCACAGGCTCGCAGGATTTTGGAGCATCTACCATCCTCCACAATCACTTTCCTTTTGAGAAACAGCATTTGGCTTGTTACTGGAATATAGTAGAGACTAAAGGTCTCACCATCGATGACCTAGTCCCACGAGGCCTGAGCAGCCAATTACAAATGAGGATTTATCTGAATCATAAAGTTGGGCATGCATAGTAGCACTCCATCATTAAAGGAAGAGGTTTATATAAGGTTTGGATAAAACAGTAACTCTGGGTACAAGTAAACTACATGAAGAAGTGGCTTAAATACCTATGGTCTCTAATTCTGTCACAGTACTTTCCTTCTTCCATTCTATACCAAAGTTTCTAAGTTCCTTATGAACAGTTAACTCAAGAAGAGAAAACCTGTGGTTGGTTTAAAAGATATTTCTACAAAGTAGATAGCAGCAGCACAAAAAATACCTTTCTGGGACTTCCTTGAGAACAAAAATGAAGGAAATCCTCCCAAGGGTCAGAGCTCTGAGCAGCACGCTTCTTTTTTAATTACCTCAGATCAAGGGACTCACAGCAAATGAGTCCAGGATCCCCATTATTCTGCAACACCTGCCTTGATAGAATGAATGGAATAGCTTTTTAACTACACAATTACAGTGCAGATAGGTGTTGACACCTGACAAGGTTCAGACAAATGTTTTGCAAGAGGTTCTATATGATTTAACCAGTAATGCTGTTTCTCCAATAGCCAAGATCCACTGGTCACAGTTTAGAAATGAGAATGGCACTACTCACTATTACTCTTAGTGACCTATTAGCCAATTTTTGCTTCCTGATCTTATGATCCTATGTTCTCCAGGTCTGAATGCCTTATTTCCAAAGTGAGGAATAACTATAGACACAGCAGCACTTATTCCATTGAACTGGAGATTAAGAATGTTTCCTGCAGAGGTGGCAATATCAATCTCTAACAAAATGAACCTCAAGGTACGTGACATGCTGAGAGATAAGAATGGACATTACATAATTCTCAAGGGATTAGTAGATCAAGAATCCATAAACACAATAAACATATGTGCACCCAACAAAAGACCCTCAAAATTCTCAACCAAATCCTCGAAGAGATGAAAAGAGAAATCACTGGATCAACAATTGCCATAGGTTATTTCAATATATTGCTCACACAGAAATTTAAATCAACAGGTAAAGAACTCAATAAAGAAACTGAAGAGCTGAACAACTCAATTGAACAACTTGACTTAAAAGACATCTTCAGAGCTCTCCAACCAACTGCAAAATAATAAACATTCTTCTCCAATGTATATGGCTCATACTCAAAAATAGACCACTGAAGGCAAGCTTGAGAAAATCTAAACAAATAGAGGTTATTCAACCCACCTTCTCTGATGGCACTACGATCAAGCTGGAAATCAATAGAAAAGAGCCAAAAGACAAGACAAACACTTGGAGTGTCAATAACACTCTTCTAAAAAGAATGGAGATTAGCCCAAATTAGAGAGGAAATCAGGAAATTCCTGGAAACCAATGACAATACAGCATAATCAAAGCCTATAGGTCACAACAAAGGAAGTTATCAGAGGTCACTTTATCGCAATAAAGCACACTTGAAAATTGAGGAAAGAGCTATGGTCAGCACCTTAACTCAGCACTTCCAACAATTAGAACTGAGTCAACAGCATAATCCTTGAAACAACAAAAGAAAAGAAATCATAAAAAGTAAAGCGGAAATAAATGAATTGG
>NW_022111301.1:6748010-6755461 GCF_000313985.2 Echinops telfairi | reverse complement strand
CCCTGATACTTAAACATCCGCACATAGACAATTGATTTATGACAAAGGCCCAAAACGCATTGAATGGGAATTAGATGGCCTCTTCAATAAATGATGTTGAAAAAGCTGGATATACATGTGCAGTGTAATGAAAAGAGACCCACATCTCACTCCGAGTACAAAAACAAACTCAGGGTGGATCAAAGACCTCGATGTAAAACCCAAAGCAGTCAGAGTCATCAATGAGATATTTGGGACAATTTTCTACTAATGCAGAGAATACACAAATACATGAGCTATCAGAAATAACAAAGAACACACATTCTATGAAAGATAAAATAAATGAGTGGGAAATATTAAAAAGAAAACACTTGTTTGCATGAAAAGGCATTATTAAAAGAGTAAGAAGAGAACACACAGGCTGAGAGAAGATATTTAGTAACAACATATAGACAATGGAATAATTACTAAAATCTACAGAATTTTTCAAGCTTACAGCAAGAAAAATACTAATAACCCTTTGCAAAGGTAAGCAAAAGACCTGAACAGACGATTCACAAAGGATGACACTCAAATGGCTAATAAACACCTGAGGAAGTGCTGTCGGTCATTAGCCATCCAGGAAATGCAAGTCAAAACAAAAATAGATACCATCTAAAGTCCATAACTGCAACCAAATTAAAAAAAAAAGGAAACTGAGAAAAAGATTGGAGAGGGTATGGATAGGAACTCTTATCCACTGCTGGTGGACTTGTTAATACATACATACCCTGTGGAAGGTGATATGGTAATACATAAAACAGATGGAACATCGCAACACGGTTCACAATAGCAAGAAGCTGGACACAGCCCAAATTCCCATCAGTAGAAGACAGGATAAAATAAACTCTGGTACATGCACACAATGGAGTACTCTGCATACCTAAAAAACAACAGTGATGAAAATGTGAAACATCCCAAGATGTGGAGGGATCTGGAAGACATTATGCTGAGTGAAGTTCGTCAAGCACAAAAGGACAAACACTGTGAGTCCACTAAGGTAAGAACAAGAAGCAGAACGGGCACAAGCTCAAGTGTGCAGGGTATCCAGTCTTCTAGCTGTGGACCAGACTGACTGGTAATGACCAGATCAGTGCTAATGAACCACCATCATCTGCTCCAGGTAAGTATAGTGTGGGTCACTTGTCTGGAGAGTGCCTCATGACAGCTTGGGTCAAAGGGAGCGAGTGGGGGTGGAGGAGGTTGGTGTGGGGGGATGCTGTCTGCTGCGTGGTAACCAGGTGGACTTGGGGTGAGAAGGAAGTGGCCCTGGCACAGGATGTGGACTACTGAAGGGAGGGGCAACTCAGGAGAAGGTAGAGGGAAAGGTCACATTTGGGGGAATAGAGGTGCATGTCTGCTGAGAGGAGGGGAGGCAGGGCTGACCTCCAGGTTGGGGTAGGAGAAACTGAGGATGCCCTTGGTAACTCTAGGTAGGGAGGTGTATTAGTCTGGGTACTTTGGATAAACAAATCCACAGCAACTCATGTATAAGAGAGAGTTTTATGCAAAGAAAATGTGCATCATGAAAACATCCCAACCCAATGCTGCCCAAGCCCACAAGTCCAACATTAACCCATACCCAACACCAGTCCACAAAGTCCTTCACCTCACAAAACAGAGGCACTGATGCCGACTGCAGGAGGAAAGCTGAGTCAGTGAACGTGTAAGCATCTCAGCACTGGCAGGGGTCTCCACACGGCTGCTCCAGCACCCAGGGCTGCATCGGGATAGATCCATGCCACTTCTCCTTGGGGGTGTCTTGTAGGAAGTCAATCTTGCAAGCTGAAGCAGGGAACTGCTAAGGCAGCTGCACCCGATGCAACCATCACAAAACAAGAGACCCGAGAACTCGAAAGGCGAGGCTTCACGACCCATTTATCCCTCCGCCTTTCAACCAGCACCACATGTGATTATCGGCCAGGCTGGCACAATTAACTAACTCAGGAGGGTCTCTAGTGGCAAGCAGTGGGTGAGCAGAATTGACCTCGGGTGTCTCTGGGAACCCAGGCCGGGGCCACGGACACTGAATCCTGGAACTTCTGGGTGCACAGCAAGTTCCAGTCCAGAGGCTGTATCAGTGAAACCCCATACGGGAACCCCACTGGGTGAACCAGACCTACCTCAGACACACTTGTAACTTGAGGACTTAAACTGGACAATACATGGTGCCTGAGGAAGCAGAAGAGAGCTGGACCAAGAGCAGTGTACTATTGATTGGCAGACAAACCAAGTCTTGCTGCATAAATACCCTGTATGCTGTATTAAGATATGATTATTATGCCAGCAATCCAGTGATGGTCATTCTGTTATATTTTGTTTATGCTTCTTTATATTAGGGTGTATCTCAGAAGTGCGTCGCCATTGTGGGTCACTCTTAAAACTATGTTATTTGTTTCTCTGTTTTCGGTAAATGAAAATTACCCAACTTAACCTCTGACCCACAGACTTGAACTTTACTGAATTTACCACTTGCACAACGGAGCCCTTTCTTGATGTAGATTTCTTTGATTGTATTCACATTAAAGGGTCACGGTTTGCATCTTTAAAGGAACCTGCAAAACACATTCCTCTTATAGAATATGAACATAGTGATTGAAATCGATACTGATCCCGTCTGCTTTGTTACAACAATCTGTGTACAATGGAATCTAAAAGGATCACACATAGAAGACTTTTTTTGAATAAAAACGTCAGTTGACAATCAAACTATTGTAGGAGTTAAAAAGCAAGCAAACAAACAAAAATCAAGCTTAAATAGTTCTTCAAAAAAGATTTCAAAAGATTAGTGAGAAAGATTATTTACAAATAAAGTCATGCAAACAATTTGGGTTAGCTCATAATGATCTTTTTGTAATCTTCCAAGATGTTTAAATCAAAGAAATATTTTGTAACACACAAGAGAGAAGATATTTACAAAGCATATAGTTTAAAAGAAATTTTATCCAGAATAAATATTTATAACTCACTAATAAGAAGATAACTATTCCAATTAACAATAAAATTTTCAATGGCTTTGAAGAGACATTTCATCAAATAACATGCGAATGGACTAATGATATAGGACTGTATGTTCCCTGGAGTTTGTCCTGAGGTTGCTGCACATCAAGACTAGAACAAGAAAGTTCTCATAGCTATTCAGACATATGTAATTAAAGAGACCAACGGTTAAAAACTATGATTAATCATGTGGAGAAATTGTGTTCTACATGCATCACTGGGATATAGAATAATTTGGTTACTTTGAGAAACAGGTAAATTTTTAAATGCGTGTAGAATGTATCAGATAGTAATTATATTTCTACATGTATATTTAAGATCAGTGAAAAAAATATAGAGCTAGATGAAGGATATATAGAGACAATGATTTCACACTTTAATAATTTTATTTAATAAACATTCATATTATTTTATTTATAATTATTGATGACAGTTTTCAGTAATGGTAGCCAGGGATCATATCATCTCAATGTTTATTTATTTATTTATTTGTTTATTTTAGATCATTTTATTGGTGGCTCTGACAACTCGTTACAAGGCATACATCCATTGTATCTGACATATTAGTACATAGATTGCATCGTTCTTTTCTAGACATTCAGTTTTTATTGAACACTTGGAATTAGCTCCTTTTATTTTTTTTCCTCAACGTTTTTAAAAAGGTGTGTTTGCTAAAACCCGTGGCATTAGTTGTGTCCTCAACACATTGGGGCTTAATATTGGTGCAATTTTATTGTGACTAAAAAAAAATACATACATTTTACTTTAAATCACGTTTACCTATATAAGCATATAATTTCCTGATTTGTATTTATCTATAGAATATCATAACTATAACCAGAATGAAATGTGGAACATTTTATTATTCCAATATGAAACACGGGGCTATTAGCATCAGCTGTCATTTCATTCCCCCACCCCACAGAGACCATTGATCTAGTTTCAATTTCTGGAGGTCTAACCATTAGAGGCATTTTCTAAAAATGTTTTGAAGGTGGCATTTCTCCCTATCTCCAACAACGGGCTCAAATATCACCATTATGTTGGTGCTGCAGGACCGGGCAGTATTTCATTCTGTTGAATGGAGGGCTGCTATGAGGTGGCATTACCTCAACAGCCCTTGACCATAACAACCCTTCCCCCAATGAATGTTGTGCTCTTTAACTTACAGGACAACAAAGAGCAGGCTTGGCATTCTCATTGAACTCCAGTTGTGTACCTACTAAATATTCTGTGAGTTTTGTGACCAAAAAGGCTGAACAGGCGAGATCAGGGCTGTAGGATGAATGGAATGAGGTTTTCCAACAAAATCCCCATCAGACTGAGTGCAAACCAAATTCACTGCCACCAAGCCAGTGCTGACTCAGCATGCTCCCATAGGTCTCTGAGATAGTGCTCTGGTTACTCTTTGGTCTGAGATCCACATGGTGGGCAGTTTAAAACCTCCCGCAGCTCTGCCAAGAAAGACTGGTTCATGTACTTCTGTAATCAGTTACAGTTCTTGGAAACCTGCCACTGAAGGCTACTAATAAAAGGGTGAAAAATCAGAACATAATTGTTACTTCTTTGAGACTCCAGATTTCTGAGCTCATGGAGATTGTACACACCCCCAAAGTTATTGTGATGAGATAATATTTGAACATTGAACAGTAATGTAACTTGATGTCTACCTAAAACCTAATGAACAAGCAAAAACCTTTCAAACTCACTGCCACGCAGTCGATTCCAACACATAGTCACCCTTTAGGGCAGAGCATAACTGCCTCAGTGGGTTTCTGACACTGCCAATCTGTGCAGAAGTAAAGACCTCATTGTTCTGTCTCAGAGAAGTTCGTTCCTAACTCCTGACCTAGTGGTTAGCAGCCCAGTTCAGAAACCACTATGACACCAGGACTGAGCCACCAAACATGGTTCAACATAACTTGTGAAAATGACTAATTGAAGCATTTTTCCCCCTTCAAGACCTATCCTTCTACAGTTTCCTGATTCGTTGTACAGTTTTCACATGCATATTGGTGTTGAAAATACCACGGATTGTACCTGATGAACCATGGTCCAGAAAGTGACATCTCTGCTTTGTAGTACTCTCAAGAGGTCTTGGGGGTAGCTTTCCCCAATCCATTATTTAATTTCATTTCCTGAATGCGGATTCAATGAACATTTACTGTGGAACCAATACTTAACAATTTCAATCCTTGCTCCACTTGTAATGGTGTTGCCTATTAGTCCGGCTGTGTCTGGGTTTTCTTTACTTGAGTTGTAATCCATACTGTGGACTGCATTTTCTGATTTTCATCAGCAAGTGTTTCATGTCCTCTTCTAATGCTTGTCATCTGCATATTACAGGTTATTGATAAGTTTTCCTCAAATACGATGCTTTATTTTTCTTCAAATAGTTTATATTTTCAGATTATTTGCTCAGGATATAGATAGAATATAGGGAAACATACACCCTTTCTGATTTTAAACACGCAGTAACCTTCCTCCACTTCAAAGGACTGCCTCTCAGCCCCTGTGCAAGTTTATTTTGAATACTAATGTTCATGAATTTCCATTATTTTCGATGTTGTGATCCATACAATCGAGTGCATAACACAACTAAATGTAGTTTGTGCATTTTTTGCTTTCAATCAAGATCATCTGAAGTCAGTAATGATCTCCCTATTCCACATCTTCTGAATTCCCCTTAAATTTCTGGCAGCTCTACATTAATGCAATGCTACTGCCAATTTTGAATGATCTTCAACAATGTTTTTCTTCATTTATTCTAACTTGAAATATGCTGAGTCTATTCTTTGTGGCTTTCTAACTAAAGGTTTTTGACATTTTATTGTAATATTTTTCACTGTCTTCTCAAGTTGCTCATTGAAGTTTTCTTCTCAGTTCTTTTACTCATCCGTTCTGTCCTTTGTTTTAGCTACAATATGTTCATGAGCAAGTTTCAGAGTTTCTTCTGACATCTTTGGTCTTTTATTTCTGTCTTGTGTTTTTAATAACCTTTTGCTTTCTTCATGTATGCTCTTGATATCATACCAGAACTCATTGAGTCCTCTGTTGTTGGTGTTAAATACATCACATCTGTCTTCTAAAATTCAGTTAGGATATACTCAATATTGTATTTTGGCTCACATGGAATTATTTTTATTTTATTTAAGTTCAACCTTAAGTTATATATGACTTGATGATATGCTTCACCACCAGAACCTGCTTTATTTGAGTTGATGATAATGGATTTCTCCACTGTTTCTCCATTGTCTCTTCCCACAGGTGTAGTCAATTAGATTTTTATGTATTCCATCTGGCAATGACCGTGTGTGTAGCTATATATATATATAATTTGTATTTTCAGTGATAAACTCATTATCTTGGCAAAATGCTATCATGCCATCTTCACCCTCAATTCTATAACCAAGACACATGTTTTAAGTACGGATCTTTCTTCTTTGTTCCTAAATTTCACCCTGCAACTACCATTAATTATTAAAGCATTTTGATTTCATGCTTGATCAAGTTGAGAATGAAAAAAATCATAGAAATTGTCAATTTCTTCATCACTTGTGTTATTGTTGGTTGCACAAATTTGTATAATAGTTGTGTTTACTGGACTTCCTCTAGATGTGTAGCTACCTTGTCATAGACAACATTCCCCTTGATGATAGATCTTGAATTTTTCTTTTTGACAATTATTGCGAAACCATTCATCTTTGTCATTTCTAGCATAGTAGAACATATGGTTATCCAACTCAAAATAACCACAGTATAATTCATTTTTTATGATTTTCAATTTTGCTAGGTTCATGCAATATTCTGATCATTAATGGGTGTTTGCAGATGTTTTTCTCATTTCAGACATGCCCTGTCAACACACAAAGGTTCTAAAAGCTTTCCTCATCTACACACCAGGAAGGACCACTCTACTTTGAGGAGGCAGCTTTTCACCACTTACATTTTGAGCATCTCCAATCTGAAAAGCTCATCTTCTGCATTATATTTCACAATTTGTGGTTTTCCCTTGCTAATTTCACAAAACTGAATAGTCTATCCCCTGTCCATCTCTGTTCTAAGTTGGATGCTCTGGTAAAACTATCCAGTATGTTGACTCTGTTTGCCCTTGAAATAAGAATGATAGAGCTTCTTCCATTGGAACAACACACAAGTTACTATACCATGATAAGTTAATGGAGAGGTGTTTGTTTTTCTTTTAGTATAGTAGTAGCAAGTCATTATTTTAGCATGTCATAGTTCATTAATTTTATTATGTTGAAACAAATTTTTGCATAAGTGTTACAATATAATTACAATCTCTGCTTTGTGTTATAAATAATTGTATTTGAAATGTTACATAGTTTCACTAACTTTAATTCTTAATATTTTAAGCAAATATGATTTGCTAAAATTTTGCTCCACTGTGGTAATCACTATGGACATAATAT
>NW_022111301.1:6744890-6746907 GCF_000313985.2 Echinops telfairi | reverse complement strand
ACCTATAAATATATGTACATAGATCTATTTCCTCATCGTCATGTAAAAATATACTTACGTATGTACATGCCTGTATTTAGATCTCTATAAATATAAATGCATTTTGCCTCCTAGCTCTTTCCCCTATTTCCTTTTACTTTCCTCTTGTTCCACTATCATGTTCAGCCTTCATTTGGGTTTCAATAATTCCTCACGGTTACATTACCCTTGATCAAGCCCTACCGGACCACCTACACTCTCCTCACCATCGATTTATGGTCACTTGTTTTTCCCTTGTCCCTGGGTTTGTTAACACCCACTTCATTTCCCCAGCTTCCCCCTCTCCCATGTCCCCCAGGAACTGTCATCCCGTTTTTCTTAGAGATGTAATTTATAAAATATGTCGTCAGTTTTTCTTAAATAATTTTCCGTGCTCTGTATTATATATATATATATAATATGTTTTAAGCAGTATAGTCTCAGAGTAGTCTTTCTTCATGCTGTGACTTAAATTTCTGTCACTGAACTATTCATTCTAATAAGTAGTTTTCTGATGTCTGAAAGATCAAGCAACAAATTTAAATTGTTAATTAAATTTCACATAATTAATTTTTAAAGCAATATTAACTAGTATATTTAATCTGAAATTCATTGTATTTTTTCAGAAAAAAATGTGTGTGGGCAGAGGGGTGTGTGTGGGTGTGTGATGTTTACACAGTGCCTACTAAAACTTCCATTGTGGTGTTTGAAGCCTCTTTTTTCAGCTTATATCAGATGATCTCTCTTGTTTACACTAGTGCTGTCATCAAGAAATATTGATAATTTGAGGTTGCTTGGACTAGTAATGGGCCTTAATGGCACTGTTGGGTAAATGTTGGGCTATTAGGTACAAGGTTTGTAGTTCAAACCTACCAGCTGCTCCTTGGGAGAAAGGTGAGGTTATTTGCTCCTGTAAATATTTGAAGACCTCAGAGCCCTACATTAGATCTCCATGAGTCAGAAATGATTTGATTGCAGTAGGATGAGATCACTGGAATCTTTCACTTCCAAGGCTTGTTTTCAAAGTAATTTATAAATAAATAAATGAGTGAATACATACATACATAAAATAAAACAAAGCATTGTTTGATGGAGGGAAGTTCAGAGAATGAACAAATATCTCAAAAGTAGGGAAATTCTCACAATTTAATCCTCATTGGCAAAGAAAAAGAAAACAAGGACAAACTCAGAAAAAATAATGTGGTTCCTTAGATTGTAGGTTTCTTAATCTAATATTCCTTAATTAGAAATATTATGTAAATAATTCCATAAACAGGAATTCTCATTCTAGGAAATATTCTATTTCAGTGGGCACTCTGCCCTTAGCATGCTTATAAGGAGATTTAGATAAATCGCATGCATTCTATTTTTCCTGTGTATATCCCCAGGGAAATGTATTGCAGGCTAGCTGCTTGTACTGCTTCCTGCACACACACACACACACACACACACACACACACACACACACACACACTTAAAATGATCATGAAAACCACATCTTTATATCAAATATTTGAGGAAAATTGTTACATGTAGCTTACAAAGATAAATTAAATTTAGTATACTATTTTGTTGTTGATTCTTATTTCAGTCTGCATTTGCTTCTGACTCCTTTGACAAAGAAAGTGATAGTTTACAGTTTAGGGTCAAGAGTTTCTCAAAAAGCTCTACTCTAAATGTCTTGAGAAATGTTTAAAGAGAACACATACTTAGTTCCTAAGTATCTCTCTCCTGTATCACTCAAATGACATTCCAGATCTAGAAGAGAAAGTTCAAATTATATTGAGAAATTACAGTGACCAGGAGAGACTTACAAAAGAAAATCCCCAAACTAACGTATGCAGGCATTTGTATTATCAAACAACAGAAAACAATTATTTTATGTAAAGTATTGAGAAAGAAGAATGAGGAAAAAACTAATATTTTAAAGAACTTAATGGATTCCAGATATAGTACTTGAAAATTTCTTAAAGCAATGTAGAAGTGTTCTAAGAGTTTT
>NW_022111301.1:6738864-6743743 GCF_000313985.2 Echinops telfairi | reverse complement strand
CTGCTGCATTCCCCCGTTTGTGTGTGAAGTACACACACGTTGTATGTATAGTACACCAACGTGGCTGCATTGATGATGACTAAAGAAATAGCATTTCCCTATAGATGGGTTCAATTGCTTTCGTGTGACCTAAAAGCAAAAACTCCACATACACTTCCTAACTTCCTGCCCTTTAGTTACTTCATGACTTTTAGGGGTGTAACTTGCTCTAATATTATTACTGTGTGCCTTCTATATTAGCAGTGGTTTCCATGATCTCCACTCACCAGATGTGAAACAATTGGAAAGGTTTATTGTGAAGACCACATGATGTTTCGTGCTTGAACCAAAATCAAGTTCACTGCCTTAGCATCGATTCTGACTCAGGGTAACCTTACAGGACCAAGGAACTCTTCACGGGAGTGCAGACCTCAGTTTTCTGTCGCGCAGTGGCTGGTGGTTTCAAACTGCTGGTCGTGGCGGTTAGCAGCCCATTGTGTAACTATCATGCCACCAATGTCTGAGCAGAACAGAAAACACAAAAAGATGTTGAATTGCATGCAGTGTGCACCCCATATCAGCAACATGACACATTTTAAAAATGACCTTTTCCTTAACTCCCTTTTTCTACCTTTTAGATCTATTAATCTGTGAAAGAAATAAACACAATTATACGCGAATGAAAACAAACGCTGCGATTTTAATTGTTTTTATGAACTAAAAGTTCATAGCATCAACTGCATATACAATTAATTAGCGGTATTTAAACATGTCTTGCTTTCCGGGACTTCAACAAGGAAAGTTGGCAATTAAAACAAATAAAATCTTCCAAATATTTCCTTTAAAATAGGAATGCTTCTATGAACGTTATAAAGGAGTTGTCTCTCTCCATAATACTTTTGCTAATACTTTTCAATAGAGGCTATTATCCAAGCCTAGCACTTCCACAGCCTGCCACTGAGCCTGCTTTCCGACTAACCTTTGCTCCGTTTTCCGCACAGAATACAAAGGAGTTGTATTTCCCAAAATGGAATAGAAGAATAACTTGAAAGACAACAGATAGAAAACAATATTACATACTGCTAAATTTTCAGATAATTTCTGCTCCATGGGATCCTTGGTTCGCACACGTTAATCATTCTGGGAGACGAAGACATGGCAGTCTGCTTCTGAAAAGAATTGCAGCTTTGCAGAACTAACTAACCCTTTGGGTTTTCAAGACTGGGACCCTCTTTCCAGGAGTAGAAAGTCCAGTCTTTCTCCGACAACCAAAGGTCTACAGAACTGTTCTGGTACTGGTCCCTACCCAGCCTCTTCAGTGAAAAATCAAGGTGGAGTCTGCGATCGCCATAGCCAGTGGAAAGCTGCCCTCTGGCCGAGCAGCAGCTGGTAGACAGCGCCCAGGACTTCGACAACCACGGCTGCCAAGGGGGTCTCCCCAGGCAAGCCTTCGAGTATATCCTCTACAACAAGGGCATCCTGGCAGAAGACGCCTACCCCCACCAGGGCCAGGATGGTGTCTGCAAGTTCCAGCCCCAGCAGGCCGTGGCTTTTGTTAAGGACTTCCCGCTACCAAAGCCCGGATAAAGTGAACCACACCACGCTGGCTCTTGGGTGCGGAGAAGAAAAGGGAATCCCCTATTGGATCTTGGAAAACTCCTGGGGCCCCTACTGGGGAATGGACGGGCCCTTCCTTATGGAGCTTGGGAAGAACACGTGTGGGCTGACGACTAGCCCATCCCCAGGGTGTGAGCAGCGGCTGGACGACTGCAGGCAGGCGGCGGACAGGAAGAGCAGGCAGCCAAAGCCATCCCGTGGAAATGCTGCCTCAGGGGATGTGGTGGGGATGCCCATCCGGGGGCCCGCCACTCTCCCTCCTCACCCACTGAGCCAGACCTGGACCCTCAAAGCAAAACAGGAAGAGGAATTCCACCAAGAACCAGCCCCTCTGTGTCACCTGGGGCTAAGCCAAGCGGTGGTCCTTCTAGTCCCAGGGGAATCCATTCCAGGACACAAAACCCCTCCCCATAGATAGCCCAATTCTTTCAGACGTTCAAGTCCCTTACATATCATGCGTTCATATTGGCATATAACCCACATCCAACATCCTGTATACTTTCCATCCTGCCTGGGTTACTTGTCCACCTGACCCAGTATAAATGAAGCGACCGTGTAGAGCACTTCCCTACTCCCACTTAGCAGTTCAGCGTTTCCTGTGGCCTCTTAATTACTGTTTGGGGTTTGTTTCTTTGTTGGTCCCCTCCAATATTTCCCAACCTGCAGTTGGTTGAATCTTCAGCGATGCGGTACCTAAGGATAGAGAGGCCACCTACACAGTCAAGTGTCTTACCCCTGGTTTGCAGCAGATCCAAACCCAAGTGGACAGTGTGCTCTCTTCACACTTAGAGACCAATGTCTTTGCTGTGTCATTTGCTCAATAAACTACTCAGCGAACCTCAAAAAAAAAAAAGAATTACAGTTTTGGAAATTTTCTGAGCAGTTTAACCTGTCTGAGAGGGTTACTTTGAGTTGATGCTTAGTACACAATATTAAACATTTTGTTTTCACTAGCTAATATGAAAAAAATAATAATGTAGCCTCACCTTTTGACAGCCATGCTGTTCATTTGATTCTGTTCCATCTTTTAGAGTGTTCACATTTTTGAAAATGTGAATACTCTACACTAAATTCTAAGAATAAGATATTGAGTTTCAATAGAGCATGAATATCATCTTTTTTCTTCCTATTGGATAAAAGTTGGTCTGCTAACACCAAAGTCTGCAGTTCAAGGTCACCAGGTGCTCATGAAGAAAGATGATGGTTCTACTCCTGTCAGGACTTACACTTTCAGAAATCCAAGAGCACGGCCCCACCCTGTCTGTTAGGGCGAATACGAGTCAGAAGTGACTCCGTGGCAGTGAGGATTTTTCTTTTCGTTTTTGAGGTTCAATAAAACTCACTGTTACCAATTTGATTCCGACTCATAGTGACCCTGTAATATCACCTAAAATGTAATAAATGTATATTTGAGTGATGGAACTGGTGGTTAAACTAAGCAGAACTTTAAAAACACTGGAATGAGAGCACGAGGTTGTTGGCTTGGTAAACCTCACTGTTAGTTAGATTGCAGGTACTGCCTAGAGGCCTCAGGACATCAATCACACTTTGTAAGAATGTGTAAAATTTCTGGCTCCCATCTTGTGTGATCCTAAGGTTTTTTTCATGAACAAGAGATACAAAATGAAAGAAAGAGAGAGAAGGTGCTTTACCCAAGTAATCAATAGTGGAAACATTTCATTCCAACATGTAGATAGATAGATAGATAGATAGATAAATAAATAAATATATATATATATATATATTATTTTCAAGCAAACCATTGAGAGTTGCCCAAACATTGCATCTTCCTGGGGAATCCCCAGCATATAGTGGCCTCAGGGAACTATGCATAAATTTGCACATGGGCATTTCTATTAGAACATCTCATTGAAAACATAAATGCAAAAACAAATGCTAATAAAATACCCAACAGGCAGTCAAAGTTGACTCGCCAGGATCATTATATTACTGACCATTTCATAAAATAATTTCTATATTATTGTGATTCTATTCTTTCATCAGTCTATTAATTTATTAATGCATAACTCCCTCCTGCTACCAATCAAATATTTTCGTTAAAGAATATATTACTGCCATCAAGTGGATTCCAACTGGTAGTGATGCTACCTAGTTTCTGATACTGTTAATCTCTCCAAGAGCAGATAGCCTCATCTTTCTTCCATAGAGTGACTGGTGGATTTGAATCACCAATGATTATTACACAGTACTACTGGAGATCCTTTGTTAAATGGAAAGATTGAGAAAGAGGAGGAGTCCTGAACAGCTTCTAATCATAGGGCTCACTTATTTTCTCCCATTCTTGTTTCTATCTTCATGCAGACTTGGCCTCCGGAAGGTGACCCGTCATGGTGCTCTGACAGTTTTGTGTTTGAAATTACAGCCTCTTTGTGTGGTCGCAGATGCTAACTGAAAGACCAGTGGTTGAAATGCAGCAGCCACTGGCCTACTGATAAGGCTCAGTAAAGATTTTAGTCCTGGAGATCATGTGGACAGTGTCAGGCATTTCCATGGGATTGCATGAGTCACCATGGATGAGATGGACACAAACATATTCCCAATGAAGTGCTCCCTGGCGTAGGAATCATTTCCCACAGTGGAGCCAATATTGCACAGAATTAATGGTCAATTGTGAGATGTTTTGTCTGGCCATGAAAGTCAGTGACAATGTTCCATCCAAGAGTCTTGATTAAGATGCACATACCCCCAAAAGCCAGCACCACAAGACATTTTCCTTGCTTATTGTGCTTTACCACAGCTGGTATTTAACTTGTCAGAAAGCAAAGGTTTTTAATATTATGAGTTCTGTATGGTCCCATTATGCAAATAGATCTTCCTCTCCACTAAACTGAAATTTTAAACTACATACACTTTTTATTTTTAATATTTTATTGTTATTTGAACACATTTTCATTCAACAATTTAAACACATTTTGCTTTGTGGTGTTAGTGGCAATACCTTCACATTCCTTCTTCCACGTCATTTGAACTTCTTCCCTGTCCCTTGATGTCTTCTGAACTTTGTTTTTTAGTTAAAAAAATGCCTTCTTGGTTCCTATGGTCAGTTGTTCTGAGTACAGTCTTCATGAGTGCTATTGTTTAGTTTATAGGCCTATTTGATTAGCTAAGAGGCAAACTTTGAGATTAGTTTAGTTTCAAGGATGAAGAATGTTTCAGAAACCTGGTCCTGGAGCTTCTGCTGGGATCGATTAGGGCAGCAAGTATAACTTCTTTCATGATTTTTAAATTGGTGGCAGAGTGGATTATGAGTTTGGCTGAGAAT
>NW_022111301.1:6736338-6738152 GCF_000313985.2 Echinops telfairi | reverse complement strand
TTATATAAAACTCTCTCTTACACATATGAATTTCTGTGGATTTGTTTCTCTAATGTACCCAGACTAACACAGTTGGGTACCATCTACTCTTCTCTAAGGTTAGCAGAGGCTCAAGTTTGCATATTCCAAAAGTTCTTTGGGTCAATAGTTTATTTTATTTTTAAATTTTCTTCATTCCTCTTTGCTCTGGATGAAAGAGTCTAATATTTGAGCCTTAAATTGCCCGCCTCAAGCCCACATCCTACTCATCAAGTGGAATAGCAAATATTGCTCTTGTACATTACGTTAGGCCTATTGATCTTGAAATCTAAAACTGTGCCACTGAGCAACCAAGCACTGCAGTTCAGTCCATCATGGTGTTTGTTTATGGCTTACAAAAGTTCGTTCCTTATATACTCTACAATAAACTCATCTACACAAACCTTAATGCCATGTTATCAAATTGATTTCCTATCATGTTGTTGTTAAGTGCCATTGAGTCAGTTCCAAATCACAGTGACCCCATGACACCAGAATGAAACAGTGCCTGCTCCTATGCCATCTTCACAATTATCCCACGCCTGAGCCCCTTGTTGTAGCCATTGTATTAACCCAGCTCATTGAGGGCCTTCCTCTTTTTTGCTGCCCCTCCAATTTACCAAGCATGATTTCTTCTCCAGGGACTAGTCTCTCCTACTCACACGTCCAAAGTCTTGCCAGCCTTGCTTCTAAGGTGTGCTCAGGCTGTACAAATCCGTTCGTCCTTTTAAAAGCACTTTCAATATTCATTCAATATCCTGACTTACCTGTCATTTGAACTATGTCGGTTGCTGTGGTGTCAGAAGCTATGTCACTGGTATTTCAAATGCCAACAGGGTCACCCAAAGTGAAGAGGTTTCAGGGGAGCTTCCAGAATAAGAAGAGACAATGACGAAGGAGTCAAATACCTACTTTGTTAGAAGTAACTACTGAAAATCTTATGCATAGCTTGCAAATCATGGCACTCTATATAGGGTTTCTAAGATTACAATCTGCTTGGTAGCACAAACATCATCATTCTCCTGGGGAGTGGCTGGTGCCTTTGAACCCATGACCTGGAGATTAACAGTTGAAGAATTACCTTACATTGTCACCAGGACTTCATATGGATAGACGTGTGTGTGTGTGTGTGTGTGTGTGTGTGTGTATTCATATATGTATGTAGCATATGAAACAAATTCATATATGTATGTAGCAATATTCTCTAGAAAGCTCACTGTCAACAAATCAACGCTGACTCATAGTGATCCAATGTGGGCTTCTGAGACTGGAACTGTTTACAGGAGTAGAAAGTGTAGGGTTTCTCCCACAGAGCTGCTGGTGGTTTCAAACTGTTGATCATGTGAATCACAGCGTACTGTGTAACCACCACACTCCAGGACTCCTAGAAATATCCTCTATTAACCCTATGTATATTTGTGTTTGTGCTCCAATACACCATCGTGCACCAGTTTGGCCTGTAGGTCTACGTATCCAATTGCTCTCAAGTTGATTCTGGGTAACAGAAACCCAACAGAATAAAATGGAGTTGCTCCACAGGGATTTTGAGACTATAATTCTTTATATAAGATTATACAACCTCATCTTTGTTCCACTGACTGCCTGGTTGGTTTGAACTGCCAACCCTGAGGTTATTAACCCAATGTTCAACCCACTATGTGTCTAGGGCTCCTTCATATCTACTGATGCATTCATTCTTAAGTTATTGTTTATTGCAATTGTGATAGGAAGATTTACTTTACCAACCTGGTCAATGAACACATGTGGGATTAATTAAAGGGCAGGGAGACAAATGG
>NW_022111301.1:6730877-6732015 GCF_000313985.2 Echinops telfairi | reverse complement strand
AAAGGTAATACAGAATGGGTAGTAGAAGAAGGTAGTTCTACTTATCAGTTACGACCATGTGATCAATTGCAAAAGGGAGGTTTGTGATTGTCAGTTTATTTTCTTTATATGTGTTTATTGAATATTTTTCCTTTGTTCATATATGATGTATCAAATACAATTGGACTCAGTGTGTTTTCATTTATATGTATGATAGATGTTTGATGTGAAATATAAATGTGATTTCATTAACGTCTGGAAATTATATATGGCTAAAGAAATGTGTACAGGTGCCAAGTTGGCAAGGGGTGGATTGTGGTAAGTAGGTTTATTGTGCCAACCTAGCCAATGAACACATGTGGGATTAATTGAAGGGCAGAGAGATAAATGGCTTGATGAGCCTTGCCTTTCCTGTCTCTTTCTCTTTGATGATCAGACCACTATGCAGCTGCCTTAGCTTGTTCTCTGCCTCGATTTGCAAGCTACACTACCTATGGGAAACCTAACCCATGGACTGTGTCGCTGTACTTTGAGGTTACTTCAAGACCTGCTTCACCACGCTACTGGAGTATGCATCATTTGAGCTGGGGACTCTTGGACTCTGTCATTTGGCTGACTGTTGGTGACCTGGCTTGCTGTTTGCTACCTGTGGCTAGATAGCATGAATTGCTCTACAGAGGACTACCCAGCAGCCCTCAAGACTTGAAGGACTGCGAGTGTATTAGCTGTCTTACAGAAGTGAGTTGCCCTGAGCCATTTGTACTGTTCTATAGATTAAGTAACTGTTTATTTCTTATGTTTTATTTATTTATCTATATATATTAATATATATAAAATCATAAGTGTCCTGGTTTTGTTTCTCTAGAGAACCCTATCTAACAGTAATTATTCTTGCATAGTTTTATATGTAATCATATTTACCCCTATTGCATTTTATTCTTGTTTGCCTCTTGGTGTTTTACTATACCTTGGATATGTCATGCTGATTTATTTCTTATTTTGTGTAAACTTGAGCACCCACTGCCATCAGGCTTTAAATCTTTACTGCAGAAGATTGTTTTGTTTTGATTGGAAACAAGCCTTTATGACCCCAGATACTATTCTGTCTCATAGCTGGGCATGATCTAATTTGTTCACAACACTTTGCTATAGCAGCCAC
>NW_022111301.1:6727961-6729429 GCF_000313985.2 Echinops telfairi | reverse complement strand
TAGCTGTGCGGACTTGTTAGTTTTCTTGCGCTTCAACCTGAACTTAAAGAAGTCCAAGAGAGCAATTGATCATCTGTCCCACAGGCAACCCCTGGCTTTTTGCTTCAGATATATTGAGCTTCTCCATTGTCTCTTCCCCCAGTTGTAGGCAATTCGATGTCTTTGTATTGTATCTGGGGAAGTCCACTGTATAATCACTTTTGTGTTATTAAAAAATAAGATATTTGTGATGATGTTGTTGGACTTGATCTCCAGCTTCATTTCTATCACAAAGGCCTTATTTTCCAAGTACTGTCCCTTCCTCTTTGTTTCTAACTTTCGCATTCTAGTCATCAATAATTATCAATGCATCTTGATTTAATGTTTGATTAATTTCAGAATTAAACCTTTGATAAAATGCTTCAGTTTCTCCCTCAAAAGCTTTAGTGGTTGGTACATAAATTTGAATAATTGTCTTGATTGGATTTCCTTGTCTGTGGAGAGAGATTATCCTATGAAAGGTAGCATTGTACTTTAAGATAAATCTTGGAATATAATTTTTTATGATGAATGTGATTCCATTCCTTTTGAATGCATTATTCCTAGCATATTAAAGCATATCATTTTCTGATTCAAAATGGCTGAAACGAATCTATTACAGCTCACTAACCCCTACGGTATTGATATTTCTTCACTCTATTTCTTTTTGATGATTTCAAATTTCCTTACATATATAATTTGTACATGCTATGTTCGAATTATTAATAGACATTTTTAGCTATTTCTTTTCCATTTGAGTCATGCCCTATCAGAAGATAAAGGTCTTGAAGTTTTGATTCCTAAAGGTTTTCCTTTATGCATGTTATCAGATTGGACTCTAATATGAGAAAGCAGCTCTTCCTCAGTCAGATTTTGAGTGCCTTCCACCAGCAGGGCTCATATTCCGGCACGATCGCTAACATTAATCTGCCTCTATTCATGAGATTTTTAGTATGAGACAATGCTCTGCTGCGATCTCTGAGGTTTTCAGTGGCTAATATTCTGCCATGGACAGCTTATTCTGTTCTTAGTCTGAAAGTTCTGCTGAAATGTTTTCACTTTGAGAAACCCAGTTGCTATTTGAAAATACCAATGAAATCATTTCCAGCAACGCACAAGCCACCGCAGCAGCATCAACTGACCAAAAAGTGGTGATGAGATTCCACTAGGTTGTGAAGTAATTTAGTAACATTCTTTATAAATGTTATTATATTTCCATTCTTTTGTCTTTTGAGTTAACATCATATCAGACAGTATTTCATGGTCTAATATTATAAATCTGATTAAACTTTTATTTCCATAAAATGAATCTATGAAATTGTAGTGTTTGTAAAAAATATTAAATATTTCATGAACTATCAGAAGAACTTGCTTTAGTAGAAACACAAGTATGATGTTCCTAAGAGTGAGAATGAACATGTCATCATGAAAGATGGTGGTTGTTGTTGTT
>NW_022111301.1:6724957-6726819 GCF_000313985.2 Echinops telfairi | reverse complement strand
TTCTGAAATTTCTGGCAATTCCAGGGCCTTTTCTTCTGCACATTCCAAGGGATCTTGGTGGCACTTAGCTGTTTGTGCTGGGTTCTTATTTGTTCTTGTTTTGAGTGTTTGTGTGTGTGTGTGTGTGTGTGTGTGTGTGTGTGTGTGTACCAAGATTTACTGCTGTTTTGGGGGCAATGTGGGGCAACTGTTAGTGTGAGAAGGACATTAATTAGCTCCTTTAGGAGTAGTTAACTGTCTCCCAGCATTGGAAAGAAGGAAGAAAGGGGAAAGAAGAGGGAAGCTGGAGACGCAAAGTAAAAGAGGGCACTGCGAGGGAGAAAGTGGAAGAAAAATAGGCAAAGTATAGAATGATCGAGGAAGGAAAATAAATAAAGAGTAAAAGTGGATATTGATTTTTAAAGCTGATAAAAGAAGGGGTCTGTTTGATCGGATTATTTGCTTTGTCCAGGAGCTTTACAGCTGCAGCTCATGGATGATGTGCAGCAACGAGATCTGTGCAGCCAGCATGGGTCTTGGTCAGTCTAAGGCTATTCTCAAGGAGAAAGCACTACAGAAGGCTGGGCCCTGCGTGCTGGCGGGGCTTTGGGAGATTGCTGAACCAGCGTCTTGGGCTGGGTGCTGGTTGGGCACAGAAAGCGCACCAAAGCTAGGTCAGACCCTGCAGGGCAGGGAGAGATCACCTTAACCATACTACACTCTGCTTTCTGGCTGGGCACTGGGAGATTTTCTGTCCTGGAGCTGGGTCTGATTGCTGGTGGGACTTTCCTTGTTGGAGGGACTTGAGCCAGCCCAACCCTGGGATGCGGAGTGGAGAGTACTGAGCACCTTATGAGCAGGCTTTCTCCCCGAACCCTTCTCACTCTCACAAATTCTGGGGTACAGAGGTTTCAATTTACTTAATTTTCAAGTTGTCCCCTGGGATCATTGGCTCTCTGGGCCTTTCTTCTTGTAAATTCTCTGCAGGTTGGTATAGATCAGTGGTTCTCCACCTGTGGGTCACGACCCCTTTGGGGGTAGAATGGCCCTTTCACAGTGGTCGCCTGATTCATAACAGTATCAAAATTGCAGTTATGAAGTAGCCATGAAAATAATTTTATGGTTGGGGCTCACCCCAACACGAGGAACTGTGTTAAAGGGTCACGGCTTTAGGAAGTTAGAAAACCATTGTTATAGAGGGATCCAGTTGGGTCCATCTTCGGTCAGCCATCTTACAATGGAAACCTCCCTTTTGGATATACTGTAAATTCTAGTCCCTATATCCATTTTCAAGTGAGCTATGTAGTCTTCTAATGATACAAAATTAAGAAGATATCTCTTTTGAGTCCCTTTCTTACTAGTGGATGTGACTTAACTAGCTATTTATTTATTTTACCTTGGAATCATTCATGTAATGCCATCAACTTGATTCCGACTCAGAGCAAATTATGGGACAGGGTAGAACTGCCCTTTTGTATTTCTGAGATTTCAAATCTTTAAAACAGTAGACTGTCTAATATTTTTCTTGCAGAGCAGCTGGCGTTTTTTGAACATCAGATATTATACTAGCAGCTTAATGAAGGCAACAACCACATGACTATAAAAGTCATCTTGTGACTTTCCTTTCCGAACAGTATACATAGAAGCAGAGAGACTTTTCATACTCTGCTGTGGCTCCTGCAACTAGCCTGCTTCTGTTAATGTCTGGTACTTGAAACTTGAGTTACTCCCTCTGACCTAACCTGAATGTGCTAGCTTCCGCAGCCTTGTGGATGAGGATGATCTTCCAGATGGATATCTGAACTTCAGATTTGGGACTTGTAAGCACTCAAGACCATGTGAGTAATTTCGTTATTGATTTGTACATTTTGTGAGACTTTGTA
>NW_022111301.1:6720372-6722077 GCF_000313985.2 Echinops telfairi | reverse complement strand
CAAGCCTATAACTCCAAATTTAAAATATAAGTATTAGTTATTCTCTCTTCTTGAATTTTCTGATACAAAATTGCCAAGAGAAATACATATTGTGGAAAGAACAGAAAAAAGCAACTAGATGAGTAGCTCATACCGTGCTCAATCCACGAAAATCACTCTGTTTCTATTCCATTGAGCTTGTCAGAACAGCTTTCTTGCCTCTTTGTAGCAAGCGAGTAGATCTTTGAAAGTAATCCAAGCAGAGAGCACACCAGTACACCTCCATATTTCACAAAGTAATAAAATATTCTGTATGCTGATGACTCATGATTCCTTTTCTCCTTTTGGTAGTCGACTTACTTCATTATTTATTGTTTTTTCTCTTCTGATTCTCACATGGCTAAGATGTGAAAAATAAAAGAGGGATAAAAAGGGGTCTAAAACTTTGATAATTCTAATTTGCCTGTTTTGTTCATCTAATTTTATATTTAATATTTTCCTCTGGATAAATTATTTACCTGTTAAACTTTTAATAGTATTTTACCTTAATTAAATGATTATGATTACTTTATCTTTCCTACCTAACATTCCCTCATTCTTGATAGTTTGGTTCATTTTTACAGTTCCATATCTATCTTAATATTTACCTTTCAGGTTTTTGATGGTTCAAATTGTTATTGCTGTATGAGCATCTCTTATAAAGACTGACAAAATGTGAAACAAAAAAACAACTAGACATAATAATCTATCATATGAATATAACTTAATAACTTAACAAGATTACTTAAATGCATTTAAAGGTTCTCCATATTATAAGGATATTTGGAATTAATTTATAGTTTTAATAGTTTTACTGTAAATGGGAAATTTATGAACTGCCTGATCACATGGCAAGCTGTAAAGCAAAGTCATTCAATAATTGAAGAAAATTATTGTAAAGCATCGTGTACATGAATCACATTCTTACAATGAGTCTTGGAAGATTGCCTATAGTTAAAGGCACATTAAAATTTATTTTTTACATTATAAATTCCAGTTATATTAATATACAGATTCTTTAACCATTTAGCAGTATCCAAATTAGAATAAATAGATAATTTTCTGGGAACTAATATTAGACTCTTCATTGATCACTTTAAAATTTTATTAGATTAGATGAAACAATGCCATTCTTTTCAGTTCATAATATATTTATAAGTTAAGTGATAAATTCAGAATGAACACTATAATTTACTAATTGTTTTATTTTCCATCCACCCATCTGCCAAGCATTACACTAATTATAAGCTTTGATAGAGTAGGGAATAAAATAATAGCCTTGTCCTCCAGGGAAGGGACTTAGAGCTTTGAGGATGAAAATATATATAAGTGACTACAAAATAACATGCGGTGATAAATACTGCAATAACACCCAGTATAAGAAAGCGTTGGTTATTTTGCTAAAACACAGAGGAAGGAAGGAAGGAAACTTTATTTCCTCCTGACATGAGACCCAAATTTTTCCCAGGAATCAAAGAAATAGCAGTCTCTCCCAAAAGCACAACTTAGAGAATATCAAAGGAACTTGTAGTAGTTAACATCCTGCTCAATATAAGTAACAAAAGCAAAATTGGAGGATTTTAAGTTTTAGATGTAGTTTGTTAGAACATAGTGTTACAAGGTGGGTCCAAGAAAGGAGTCAGAATCAGTGACTTGTATGTCAACTCGTTCCTCATTAACATTTGGG
>NW_022111301.1:6708425-6720237 GCF_000313985.2 Echinops telfairi | reverse complement strand
TGTGCTGAGATAGCCTCACTCTCTCTATAAATAGAGGGAGATCTGGCAGCAGACTAGCTTGAAGGACTGCTAGTCTCTCACAACTCTCTCTCACGGGAGTTAGTTGCACTGAGCCCTTTGTAGTGCTTTATAATTTAACTGTTCATTTCTTGTATATTTATCTGTATATGATTTAAGAGTTCATTTTTTGTTATATATCTAATTATCTTTGTAAATAAATATATTTAATTATCAGCAATTTTGTTTTATCTCTCTAGAGAACCCTGTCTCACACACTAGCCTTCTCCATTTTGTTTCCTTTATCCAAAGTAGACCCTACTTTTTGTTATCTAATGTTAGGATTTCAACTGATCACTTTTCTGTAAGTCTATTATCCAACATATTCAGAAAGGGACTTATTCACTAAAATGTAGTAAAGTTTGGTTAATAATTCTTTGAGTGGTTATTTGTGAGATTCTTAAAATGGCTATCAGTCAAGAAATATTTTCACTATTTGGAATAAGGATTTAAAAATATTCATAATTATCAATTTTGAGTCCCTGGTGATTTTAAATTTAATATCCCCTGATAAACTATGGAAAAATAAAACAGACATAACAGAGCTCAAGCTAGTAATAAACTTCAGCGAAAATCCACTTTTGTAGAAGGAAGAGAAAACTCAGTGAGATCACTGGAAAAAATTAGCCAAGGTATAGAAGAGAGGTAGAAACAGAGATGTAGACTAGGGTTTGTAATTGAAAATCATAATACTAAATTTGAGTGGTTTTCTGTTACTTACTATACATTTCTTTCTCCTCTTTCATACAGTTCTGACACAATACAGAATTGACACAATATAAATGATTTTTGTATTGTTTTATTGTTTCCTGAATAAAACAAAATAATGTTTTGATTAAGAGGGCAAGGTTTATAGAAAGATAAAAAATGTCGTATTTTGATTTATGCAATTAGAATGTTTTTGAGCTTGATAAAACTTTAATAATTCCTTTCTCATTAGTAAACTGAGATGACACGAGTAAATAAATGAAATACAATGTCTCACACTAGTTAGTTAGTTTATTGTGCCAACCTGGCCGATAAACACATGTGGGGTTAATTGAAGGGCAGAGAGGTAAATGGCTCAGTGAGCCTCACCTTTCTAGTTCTCCGGTCTCTTGCTCTCTGATGCTCGGACCAGGGTGCAGCTGCCTTAGCCAGTTGCCTGCTTCAGCTGGCAAGGATTGCTTCCTGCAAAACATCCTTGAGGAGAAGCCACATGGACCTACCCCGATGCAGCCCTGGGTGCTGGAGCACCCGTGTGGAGACCCCTGCCAGTGCTGAGATGCTTACACATTCACTGAATCAGCTTTCTTCCTGCAGTCGGGATCATTGCATCTGTTTTGTGACATGGAGGAGGACTTTGTGGACTGGTGTTGGACATATGGGTTAATGGGTTAATGTTGGACTTGTGAGCTTGGGCAGCCCTGGCTTGGGATCTTTTCTTGATGCATACTTAACCTTTATATAAATCTCTTTTATATATGAATTTCTGGGGATTTATTTCTCTAAACTAGCTAACACACACAGAAAGTTGTTGTTTGGTTCTGACTTATAGCCACAATGTGTACAACAGAATGAAGCCCAGCCCAGCCTGTTCCGTTCTCACAATTGTTCCTATGCTGCAGTTCATAGTTGCAGCCACTGTAACAACCCAGCTCATGGAAGGCCCACTTCTTTTTTGCTACTCCTCTAATTTACCAACCAGGTTCTTCTCCAGGAACTGGTCCCTCCTGGTTGCATGCTCAAAGTACATGAGATGAAGTCCCATCAGGCTTGCTTTTAGGGGCAATTTTCACTGTATTTCTTTCAAGGCATTTGTTTGTTTGTGTTGGTAGTCGGTAGTAATTTCAATACTTCTTGCCAACACCCTAGTTTAAATGCAATGATTTTTCTTCAGTTTTCTATATGCAATGTCCAACTTTCACATGCATATGAGGCAATTGAAAATACTATCACTTGGGTCAGGTGTACCTTGTTCCTCAAACTAACAGCCTTACTTTGCAACACTTGAAAGAGGTCCTGTGCAGCCTGTTGACTTCGCGTAATACATCCTTTGATCTCTTGACGGCTGCTTCCATGAGCATTGATTGTGGAAACATGCAAAATGAAATCATTGACAATTTTATTTATTTTTCCTTTTATCATGATGTAACCTATTGAAGCAGTTGTGAGGAGTTGCACTTTGTTTACATTGAGTAATAATCCACACTGAAGACTATAATTTGAGCATTCTGTTGGGACTCTTTTCTTGGAAGTGGAAATAAATATGGATCTCTTTCAGTTGACCATGCAGCTGAATTCCAATTCTTTCTTGGCATAGACCAATAAGTACTTTCATCGCCTCTTCATCTTGTTGAAACATTTCTATTGTTATTCCATAAATTCCTAGACTTATGTTTTTCGCTAATGCCTTCAGGGAAGGCATTATACAAGAGGAAAGCACGAGGTCATTAAAAAGCTTAGACTTCTTCATTCAGCACCATTGGTTCTTGCTACCTCCCGAAATGGTGGGATGTCAACTAGTTTTTTTTGGTACCATGATTTTGTAGGTTTCCATTGTCTTTTGATATTTCCTGCATCATTCAACATTTTGTGCATAGTATCATTCAATTCTACAACTTGAGGCTTGCATTTTGACTTAGTTCTTTCAGTTTAATATATGCTGAGCATAGTCCTTTTGGCTTGCTAACTCTAGGTCTTTGCGTTTTACATTATATTATCTTACTCTCCTTTGAAAATTTATGTCCAGCTCTTTGATGTTACCATTTCTTCCATTGCCTGAGCATTCAGAGTCTCTTTTGACATCCACTTTGAGAATTTCTTTCTTTCTTGTCTTTTTAAGGACCTTGTGCTTTCTTCCTGTATGAGGCTGATGTCTTCCCACACCTCATCAGGTCTTCTGCGATTAATGTTTACCACTTTTGTCCTGAGTTGTTCTGAAAACACAGAAGATATGTATTCAAAGTTGTATTTTGACGCTCATGAACTTTGTTTTGATTTTTCTTCCATATTAAACCTAACTTACAAAGGAGAAAACGGTGGTCTATTAAACAGTGGATTCCTGGCCTGGTTTTAGCTTCTGATATTGAACTTATCCATTGTCTCTGCCCACAGATGCCATCAATGTGATGTATTTTAATTCCCTCTGAGGAAGTGTGTGTGTGTGTAGTCACCTTTTGTATTGCTGAAAAAATGTTATTTTCTATGAACAAATTGTTGGTCCTGCAAAATCCTATCATTTTATCTCCAGCTTCATTTCTATCTTCATGACCATATTTTCTAACTAATTTCCTTCCTCTTTGCTTCCAACTTTTGCATTCCAATCTCCAATAATTATCAATGCATTTTGATTGCATGTATGATAAATTTCCGACTGAAGATGTTGGTTAAATTCATCAGTTTCTGCATAATTAGGTTTAGTATTTGGTGCTTAAATTTAAATAATAGTTGTATTGATTGGATTTCTTTGTATGTCGATAGACATTATCCTATCACAGAGTCTTAAACTTCAATATCAATCTTGAAATTCCCCGTTTGTCAATGATTACACCATTTCTCTTGATTATGTCATTCCTTACATAGTAAGTCACATGATTTTCTAATTCAATATGGTTAAAACAAGTTTGTTTTAGCTCACTAATATCTAGAATACCTATCTTTAAGCATTCTATTTCATGTTTAACAACTTCCAATTTTCCTGGATTCTTGCTTAATACATTCTAATTTGTAATTATTAATTTGTATTTACAGCTGTTTCTTCTCATTTTGTTTCATCAGCAAATGATTTCCTGAAGGCTTTATTCCCACAAGCTTTACTCCATCTGCATTATTATGTTCTTCTGTATTTTGAGATGGTAATGCTTCATCAGTCATCTTTTGAATGCCTTCTAACCCAAGGGTGTTATCTTCTAACGCTATATCTGACAATGTTTTGTCTCTATTCAACAGGTTTTCAGTAACTGACAATGTATCCATAGGATTCTGGGGCTAATTCTTCAGAAGTGGACAGTCTATTCCTTTTTTTTTGTAGTTTAATCTTTGTCTAGAAGCTCTGCTAAAACCTGTTTACTTTGGGTGACCCAGCATCACAACAAAACTCAAGACACCACAGTATAGCAAACTATCAGACAATTGGTGATAATACAGGATAAATACACAATAAAAAGTGGTTTCTGATGGTGTATTCCCTTGATTTTAATTTGGACTCATTTACTGATTTATACTATCTTCCTGCATAATAGCTGTAAATTTATCCCATATGATTGTTTAAAATGAGTAAAGGTGTGCATAACCATTGTATCTTCTCACCATTCTTATTCATTCTGCATAATGAGCAAATAATCAGAGAAGCTGTATAATATGAAGTAGTATGCAAAGGATTGGAGGAAGGATTTTTAACAACCTTGATACACAGATAACACAACCTTGGTTGCTGAAAGTAAAGAGGCCTTGAAGCACTGGCTGATGAAAATCTAGAATTGCAGACTTCAGTATGAATACAACTCAATGTAAAGAAAACAAAACCCTCACAATGGGCAAGTAGGTAACATCATGATAGACAGAAATAAGATTTAATTTGTCAAGGATTTTGTTTTGCTGCATCCACAATCAATGATCATGGAAACAGTAATCAAGAGATAAAAAGATACATTGCAATAGGTAAATTTTAAAGTGTTGAAAGGCAAGGATGTGAATTTGAGGACTGATGTTCACCTTATGCAAGTCCTGGTGTTTTCAATTGCCTCATATTCATGTGACAGTTGGACATGGATTCAGGAAGACTGAAGAAAAATTATTGCATGTGAACTTTTATGTTGGCTAAGAATATTGAAAGTACCTTTGATTCCCCAAGGAACAAACCAATCTGTCTTGGAAGAATTGCAGTCAGAAACTTTGAAGCAAGGATTGCGAGACTTTGTTTCACATACTTTAGACATGTTATCCAGAATGATCAGGCCTTGTAAAGTAAAGGAGCACTGAAAAACAGAAAGACCCTTGGATATATGGATTGACACAGTGGCCGCAACAATGGGATCAAAGAAGAATAAGTGTGAGAATGGTTCTGTTTTACAAAAGATCACTATGAAATGCAACCAATGTGATGGCACCTAACAAAAACAACATGTACTTGTAATATTCAAAGCAAAATATCTATTTTACAAATCAAATTAGAATTTCTGAATCATGGGTAGTAGGTGTGTAATGAAAATATCAACTTCCTCTACAGACACCATATTCATATTTGTGTAAGGAAGAACTTGTAATCCAATAGAATGGACACTAGACCCTTCATCAATTCTTATTTTACTATTGTTATTTTTATTTTTAGCTGCCATCAAGTCAGTTCTAACTCATAAAGAACCCATGCACAACAAATCAAAACAGGTACCTAGTCCAAAGGCATCCTCACATCATCGGTATGTTTGAAGCCACCTTTGTAGTCATTGCATCAATCCATCATCTTGACAGACTTCTGCTTTTACACTGACTCTCTACTTTACCAAGCATGAATTATTTTCCAGGGACTGGTGCATTTTAATAAAACGTCCAAAATATGTGAGATGAACTCTCCTTATTCTTGGTTCTCAGGCCAATTCTGGAATTATTTTTTTCAAGACAAATGTGCTTGCTCTTTTTGCAGCTCATGATACTTTCAATATTCTTTGCTACCTCCATAATTCTTCTGGGGCCTTCCTTACTCGTTGTCCACTTTCACATGCATATAAGGATATTAAAACTCTCCTTGTTTGGAGTAGGTGCACATTAGTCTTCAAGGTGATAACCTGCTCGTCAAACTTTAGAGAGGTCTTCACCAGCAGAGTTGCTGTATGGAATACGTGATTTGATTTCTAAACTGCTGCTTCCAACAGTATTACCTAGATCAAAGGAAAATGAAATAGTTGACAACTTCAATCTTTTCTCCATTTATCAAGATGTTATCTATTGGTCCACTTCTAAGAATTTCTGTTTTCTTTACCTTGAACTGTAATCCATCCTGAACGGTGTAGTCCTTGATTTTTATCAAGGACAATACTCCTAGGTTTTAGAAGTAAAATTGTGTCATCCTCATATCACAGATTGTTATTAAGCAATTCTTCCAATCCGGACTCTCTGCTACTCCTCATATGCAGTTTCTCACATAGTTGCTCATCCTACAGATTGACTATACTTGGTGAATGAATAGAATTCTGACACACTTTGATTTTAAAGTATACGATGTTCCTTTGTTCTGTTTGTAGAATGACCTCTGGTTCCGTGTACAGGTTCCACGTGAGCACAATGAAGTACTCTGGAAGTCCGATTCTTCACAATGCTGTCTGTTGTTTATTATGATCCACAAAGCTAGACGCCCTTGCAACGTACATAAAACACAAATGAACATCTTTATGTTATTCTCTGTTTTCAGCTAATATTCATCTTACATCAGCAATAATATACCTCTCTCCAAGTCCTCTTCTGAATCCAGTTTAAGTTTCTGACAGCTCACTGTGAATGTGTTAATGCAACTCTTGTTAAATTATGTTCTGCCAAAATATACTTGCATGTGATTTTAGTTACATGGTTCCATAATTTCTGCATTCTACTGAGTTACCTTTTTTTGAAACTGTACTATAAGTTGGTATGATTACTTCATCATTCATCCATCCTATTTAACAATTACCTATTCAACAAATATATATTCAGTGATCTAATAAATAACAGATACAGTGGTAGACATCCCAGGAATAGCCCCTACCTTTGTGAAACTTGCAATTCTATGAACATCAGCATGGAATTAATATTAATAAAGGCAAGATGATGGTAATAAGGATTTCAGCTATACCACAACTCAATTTATGTAATAAAATCATAGTGCCTGTTGAAAAACAAAAATATTTACTTCATAGAGCTCCTGATGAACTAAAGTACTCAAGCCACTCACCTGAGCAGCAGTCATATAGAAAGATATTAGAAACAAACCATTGAGGCACACTAGCCACAGTACCTCTATTTTGTGGACTGCTAGGTGACCTGACCCCGTCCCTCCCCTCCCCTTCTCAGAAAGCTCGGCTGGTGGGTGCTCCTGAAATGTGCCTTGCATACCCAGAACCAGGATGTAGTTCAGAATGTGAAGATTAATCGTGCTATTCTTACTTCTGTAGCACTTGCCTCTTGATTAATCATGCTATTCTTGCTTCTGTGATGCTTGTCTGCTTCACAGGAAAGTCTCTATGTGGTTTTGCTTTTAAAAACTTTGCTTGTCACTGATTTCAGGACTGCAATATAGGAGAGCACATCCCTGCAGTTGACGAACCTAATTAAAGACACATCCATTTTTGCTGGAAAGTATAGTGGTCATCATTTATTTGAACCCACAACACCACCCATCATTAATCTTCTGAGAAGAGTACTTTAGTCTTCTAAAAAGAATTCTGGGTTAAAGAAATTTCTCTCTCCTCATATTAACTGGTATCTTCTCCTGAAAAACACTAATACATAAGTTAATGCCTAAAAATAAAAATATTGGCATTTAAATTTTATCTTGCATATTTACTCAAATACAAAGAATGTCTTTGTGCTATGTCTAGTGCAGTTTGGTAAGAAAATTCTTGGATGTAAGCATTTGTGATGTTAAAATCTTGTCATCTATGAGACAGTGAATGGGATGCCTGACATATGTATTATTAAATCTGTGGATGTAATGGCCTCAAACAAGCAATTGTGAAGATGGCACTGGACGGGCACTGTTTTATTCTGGGCATTGCACTTAGGGCAACTATGAATCAGAACAGACTTGAGGATACATAACAACAACACAAACAACAACAGCAAACAGAACAGTGATCAACTTGAGGTGTATTTCAGGGCTTTATCTGTCAGAACTTACAGGTGAAATAAATTCCTACAGGAAGGAATCAAGGATTACTCGAGTTTAATTTCAGTAAGAATCAACTCAACAACAGCCAACAAGAACCATGGAGACAGTAGTCCTAATTGCAGAAAGGGAACAATGGTCTAAAAATAAAGCCAAATAGAAAGAAAAACAAAAATTCCACTGAAAATGTTACATTTTCGATGATAGATACCAAATAAACATTTATAAGTGTTATGTAGTCCAAAACGGAGATGGAGTATTGGAATTCTGAGAGGAACAGGGATAATCCCTCCATTTAATAGGAGGAGAGTTTGAGAACATAAATAAAGACACAGATTCGCTGAGAGATTTAGACTATGAGACAGTTCCCTCAGTGAACATTTTTATTTTGTCAAACCAGCTAAGATAAGACTGAGAGAGGAGGCGTAAAGCAGATGGATAGTGAGGAAAAAACTAAAGGTATAAAAGAGTCCTTAGCTTGGAAATTTATTATACTTCAGAAATACATTAGATTTCTAGGCAGAAGCAAGTTTCTATTTGAGATCTGCAATCATGAATTTCAAGTAAAAGTAGTAGGAGACAAACTCAGACTGTCTTAGGTTTGCATGTGCTCTGTCAGAAACCCTCACTATTATTATTTCATGCAGCTACAGGTAAGACTGAGGCAGAGCAGGTTTAGCATGTTGGATAATCTCCACAAACCCAGTGAATTCATTCATAGAATAAGGGAGAAAATTCCCATGCTAAATATTTTATATGCAAGTGAAAAAAATTCTGATGGCAGAATATGTTTTCTATAACATTTCTTAGTCATCACAAATCTTACAGATAAAGTTTATTTTCAAAGGCTGTAAAAGAACAATCTTACACTTAAATTTATTTTAGAAATATTAAGTATATTATAATTTATTCAATTTAAATATCAAAATATATTACAACCATGTTAAGGGAGAAGCTTTAAAGGAAATATAACTATTATAATTACTTTAGTGCTCTTGTGAAATGATACTTCTTAGCTAGTTAGTTAAGGTAGAGAAGATTAGTATATGTTTACATTTCAGTAGTACTAGAAAGAGACTAACTGAATAGCATAATCATTTTTTAAAAGTGAAATGATGTGCTATTGTGAAACTAGTTCATATAATTAATTAATTCCATGATACTCATCATAAGTCTGGTTTTCTTGCTAAGCCTGAAAAATACACTGATTTTAGCTTTTCTCTCTCATATTTGATTGGGTAACCATAACTTGAGGGCTGAAGTAATTGTCGTTGGTAAGTTTCCTTGTTAATTTCAATTCAGGACAATCACATAATTGCAGCATTTCTATGCTTCGTAGGGTTTGCAAAACTGTGAAATTTGGAGAACAAATCGCCAAGCCTGGGATCCAAGGTTCTTCTCAGGGAATTTGGACCACAAATTTTTCAGAAAATAGTTGAGCTCCTAATCATTTGTTTCATATAAGAACACAAAAACGCGTTTAAAACTTGGACATATATGGAAGCATACAAAGGGAAACTTTTTTGTTTTAGTTGTAAGAGTTACTTTAAGGGGAAACAATTATATTGTCCATCATGAGATCTATGATTTTGCAATAGGACAACAATATTACAGAACATGCAAAGGACTAATAAAGACATGTACCAAAAAATAAAAATAAAACTACAAAACATGAGTCTAAGAAATTACAAGGGTTCTTAATAAATGGAAGAATAGTCCTTGTTCATTGCAGATATTGTTGTGAGATTCTGTCCAATCAGTTCCAACACGTAGTGAAGCTATGTACAGCAGAAAGAAATATCGCCTGGTCCTGAGCCATCCTTACAAGTGTTCCTATCCATAAACCCATTGCTGTTCCTATCTTTGAGTCACTGGGTCAATTCATCTCATTAAGGGCCATCCTCTCTTTCAGTGCTTGTCTGCTTTACCAAGCATGATGTCCATTCGCAGGGTCTAGTCTTCTCCTGTCAATAAGTCCAAAGTACGTGATATGAACTCTAGCTATCCTTGTCTCACAGGAGCATGTAGGCAATATAGATGTGTTTGTCCTGTTAGCAGTCTGTGGTACTTTCAATATTTTTCACCAGCACCACAATTCAAATGTATCAACTCTTCTTTGGCCTTCCTTATTCAATGTTCAAATTTCACATGCATATGAGGCAACTGAGAATCCCATTGTTTTGATCAGACACCCTTAAGTCCACAAAGTAACAGCTTTTCAACACCTAAGAGAGGTCTTGTGCAACATATTTACCTAATGCAATGTGTCTTTTGATCTCTTGACTGCTGCTTCAATGAGCAAAGGCTGTTGCTTCAATGCTGCAATCAATGAACATTGATTGTGGATCCAAGTAAGACAAAATCATTGACAAATTCAATCTCTTGTCCATTCATCATGATGTTGCCAATTGGTCCAGTTGTGAGGATTTTGATCTTCACAATGAATTGTAATACATCCAGAGGCTGCAGTCTTTGTTCTTCATCCTCAAGTCCTCCTTACATTTAACAAGCAAGGTTGTGTCATCTGCATATCACAAGTGTTTGATGAGTCTTCCACCAATCCTGATACCACACTCTTCTTCATATAATCCTGCTTCTCTGATTATCTCCTCAGCATATAAAATAAATAGATTGAATAAGCATATGATTAAATGATACAACCCTGTTGCACACCTTAATTAATTTTAAATTCTGCAGTGTTCCCTTCTCTGTACCCACTATTGCCTCTTGACCCATTTACAATTTCTGCATTAGCACAATGAAGTATCCTGGAATGCCCATTCTTTTCAAGGCTATCCATAGTTTCTGTTGATCCACATAGTTGAATGTCTTGACATAGTCAATAAAACACAATTGTACATCTTTCTGGTATTCTCTGATTTCACCCAAGATCCATCTGACATCAGCAATGACACCACTTGTTCCATGTCTTCTGCTAAATCCATCCTGAACCTCTGGCAACTGCCTGTCAATGTACTGCTGTAACCATTGTTACAAAATTTTACTTGTATGTGATATCAATGGTATTTTATTATTCTATAATTTATGTATACTGTTGGGTCACCATTTTCGAAATGGATATAAATATTGATCTCATTTAGTCAGTTGTCCAAGTAGCTGTCTTACAAATTTCCTAGGATATGAGAAAGTGCTTCCAGTGTTTCATCAGCCTGTTGAAGCATTTCAATTGTTATTGCATCAATTCTTGGAGCCTTGCTTTTAGGCAATTCTTTCAGTGAACCTTGAACTTCTTCCTTTGGTACCTTCAGTTCTTTATTATATGCGACCTCCTGAAATAATGGCATGTTGAACAGTTACTTTGATACACTGAGTCTGTATATTCTTTCCATCTTCTTTTTTAAAAATCATTTTATTGGAGGGTCGTACAACACTTATCTCAATCCATACATATATCCATTGTGTCAAGCACATTTGTACATTGGTTGGTCTCATCATTCTCAAAACATTTGCTTTCTACTTGATCCCTTGGTATCAGCTCATCATTTTTCCCTCCCTTCCCTCCCCCCATGAACCCTTGATAATTTATAAATTATTATTATTTTGTCATGTCTTAGACTGTCCAATCCCTCCTTTCACCCACTTTTTTGTTGTCCACCCCAGGGAGGGAGTTATATGTAGATCCTTGTAATTGGTTCCCGCTTTCTACCCCACCTTCCCGCCACCCTCCCAGTATTGCCACTGGTCCTGAGGGGTTCATCTGTGCTGAATTCCCTGTGCTTCCAATTCCTATCTGTACCAGTGTAAATCCTCTGGTGTAGCCTGATTTGTAAGGTTAAATTCAGATCATGATAGTGGGGGGTAGGAAACATTGAAGAACTAGAGGAAAGTTGTATGTTTCATCATTGCTACCCTGCACCCTGACTGGCTTGTCTCCTCCCCACGACCCTTCTGTAAGGG
>NW_022111301.1:6706635-6707401 GCF_000313985.2 Echinops telfairi | reverse complement strand
AACCAACAACAAAAAGCCAATGACAAAAAAAAGGAAGAAAATCCTGTAAATAGTTCAAGGTCTGTTTGTTGACTTTTAGGAGTGTTTACTGGTCCAGTCAGATGGGGTGCCATGCCCTGTCCCTAAAGGCTATTTTTGTAACTCCCTTGGGACTTCCTTGCTCTGTTCCCTTTGCTGTTCTGTTGCACACCCATAATATTTTGCTTCGGTATGCTGGGGTCATACTGGGAGCAATTGCCACACTGTGTCTCAAATGTTGTCCTCTCATAGGGCTATGGGTCAGTGAGGGGTGTCGTGTCTCATAGTGGGGCCAGCCATATGGTCCTCTCTGTGCGTTGGCTGCGATGAGCAGGGATATCGTTCTCAAGGCTTGGTGGGCCAGGGTGTGCTCCACTCCCTCTTCCTCCCCCTTCATTTGTTCCCGTGTGTTCTGATCAGACATGTCCCTTTCCCTTAGCAGTAGCTTCAGTGCTGTCCTCAGAAATAAATTATTCTGGGGGAAGGGACAGCTGTCCATGTATTTGGGTTGGGGGCTGGCCCCTCAGACCTCTCTACTAGTCCCTGTTTCATGCCAGTTTGTTGCATTCACATCTCAGAGCACTGGGTTGAAGTCTGGTCCCTATTTCCCTGTGGAAATATTAGCAATACCCTCCCCTTGGGTGGATTAGTGCCCTGTTCCCCCACTACCCATGTCTTTTTTTTTTCCTCCCCCTTCTATTTAGTAGGCTACAATATGTATCCCTGGATTGGTCTGGCCCTTGCCATG
>NW_022111301.1:6702615-6704616 GCF_000313985.2 Echinops telfairi | reverse complement strand
TCTGGAGGTGGGCAGTGGTGTGTGAGACAAATGGGATGAGAAGAATTTTAAAAAGAAGAAGAAAAAATATATAAGCCCACTGAGACTGTGGGGGGAAAGATAGATGTGAGGGAAACAGAAGTACAATATAGCTAAGCCCCATCTTCTGACCATGGTGCTGGAGGGGGTTAATCCCTGCCCTGAGGTGGTGGCAAGCTGTGGCTCTGTTGAGATAAAGCCCCTGTGCTGGCTCCAAATGACCCCAGCTCTGGCCAAGACAATGATGGGGCTAAGGTCAAATCCTAGCCAGCCTCAACTGTGGTAAGTCAAAAGCCCACAGCCCCTCAAAACCTAGTGGATCTGTGCCTACTTGTCTTTATGATGCTCCTCCTGTGACTCGGCACTGGGGAATTTCCCTCTTAGTAACTCTCCTGTGCTGATTTCTGCAGATTACCTCTGGTAAGTGTTATACAGTCGCCATCTACTCAGAAGTTCCTCTTTTCATCTTCTTTTGAGGCCTCCTGTATCATTCAATATTTTGCACATAGACTCTTTCAATATTGCAACTCCAGGCATTATTTATTTATTTATTAGTTCTTTCAGTTTAAGATATGCTGAATGTGTTCTTTCCTTTTGGCTTTCTAACTTTAGGTCTTTATACATTCCATATATGTCTTTCTTTCTCAAGCTGCCTTTTGACATTTTTTTATTCAGATCTTTGACTTCATCAGATCTTCTATTTGCTTTAGCTACTCTTTAATTGGTAGCAACCTGAAAGTTTTTTTTCTGATATCTGCTTTGATCTTTTCTTTCTTTTCTGTCTCATTAATGGCTTTGTGCTTTCTTCCTGAATGATGTTCTTGATGTCTTCCCCCAGCTCATCAGGTCTTCTGTCATTAGTGTTCAATGCATCAAAGTTGTTTTAGAGACATTCTAGAAATGGGAGAGCCTCACGTTTGTATTTTGGCTCTCAAAAACTTGTTTTAATTTTCTTCAGCTTCAACCTGAACTTACATATGAGAAACATAGTATGATCCCTTCTGCAAATATAGATTCAAAAGGCTCCACTTCTGTTGACTTTGCTCCATTCATGTCATCATTGTTGACTTTACTTTGAGAAAGCAGCCAGTCATCAATCATATTTCCCGTGTTTTCTGAACCAAGAGGCTTGTTATAGGTAGACCAAGGAACACATGTGGGAATAGTTGAAGGGTGGAGAGATAAATGGCTTGGTGAGCTTTGCCTTTCTTGTATCTTGTTCTTTGATGATCGGACCAGTGTGCGGCTGCCTTAGCTTGTTCTCTGCCTTAATTTTTAAACTACATTACTGTGGGCCACCTAACTCACAGATTGTGTCACTGTAGTTTGTGGTTCCTTCAAGGCCTGCTTCGCCATGCTACTGGAGTATGCATCACTTGAGCTGGGGACTGTTGGCCCCTGCCATCTGGCTGACTGTTGGTGATCTTGCTTGCTGTTTGCTGCCTGTGGCTAGATATCCTGAATTGATCTACAGAGGACTCAGCTATATGCTTCCTTGACTTGGCAGCCTTCAAGACTGGAAGGACTGCCAATGAATTAGCTGTCTCTTTTAAAAAATTATTTTATTGGGGGCTCATACAATTCTCATTACAATCCATACATACATCCATTGTGTCAAGCACATATGCACATTTGTTGCCCTCATCATTCTCAAAACATTTGCTTCCTACTATAGCCCCTAATATCAGTTGCTCATTTCCCCCCTCCCTCCCCACTCCCCACTCCCTCATGTACCCTTCATAGTTCTTAAATTATTATAGTTTTTTCATAAGTTAACCTGTCCGATGTTTCTCTCCACCCTCTTCCCTGCTGTCCATCCACAAGGGAGGAGGAAATACTTAGATTCTTGTAATTGGTTCCCTCTTTCTACCCCACATTTCCTTCACCCTCCAGGGATCACCCCTCTCACCACTGGTCCTGAAGGAGTCATTTACACTGGATTCCCTGTGTTTCCAGTTGCTATCTGTACCAATGTACATCCTC
>NW_022111301.1:6697260-6700752 GCF_000313985.2 Echinops telfairi | reverse complement strand
CAGAAGAATGCAGCTTGTTGGCAAGGAGTGGGGAGCCAGCAGAGGGGCCTGAAGGTTTGGCCCCCAGGCCAGCTACGTGGACAACTGCCCCTCCCCCCAGAAGAATTTACTTGAGAGGACGGCAATGAATTAGCTGTCTTATGGAAGTGAATTGCACTAAGCCATATGTCCTGCTCTATAGATCAAATAGCTGTTTATTTCTCGTTATACATATATCTATATAAATACATATAAAATCAGAAGTGTCCTGTTTTTGTTTTTCTTGAGAACCCTGTCTAACATAAGGGACATCTTCTAGTACTATTTCTGAAAATGTTCTGATTCCATTCATTAGGCCTTTAGCATCTGGCAAAGTCTGCATGGTATTTTTTTTGTTGTCAGTTTGTCGTCCTGTGATGGCTGGAAACTCTGTCACTGGTATCTCACATGTCAACAGAGCCACCCAAAGTGAATAGGTTTCAATGGCGCATTCAGAATATAAAGAAGGAATATAAATATAAAGTCTACCCACTTTGGAGTATGTAGCCTCCAAACTTTCAGCCTCGAACTGAAAATCTTATGCATCACATGGAAATTTGTTCATAGATAGGATGGCTTAATATTGTGAAAATATCAATACTAACCAAAGCCATCTAAAAACAAAAAAAAAGAATTCCATTCCAGATATCAACTTTATTCTTTAAATAAATATAAACACTAATTACCAACATTATGTACAGAGGGAAGTGACCCAAAATAAGCAAAGCACTTCTTTCTTTAAAAAATAATTTTATTGACATATATTTACTTCATACAATTTAATCATTCAATCATATTAAGAAGTTCTTTCTTTTTAAATACTTTGACATATAATTTACATATAATATAATATAAAAGTATCCATCATATTAATAAGAGTTGTAAAACCATAGTAACAATTAATTTCAAAACTTTTTTTTTCTTATACTCATTATTGTTATCTCCCCATTTTTCCCCTGACATCACTTGCTATGCCCTTTGATAGTTTTTAATTTACGATCTCTCTAGATTTATCTATCCTGAATTTCACATACAGATAATCATATAAAACACAAAATAAATAAATAATAAACCAACGAGAATGACAAAACAGAGAAAATCCTCAATCAAAAAGAAAGCAGAAACTATTTAAAACTGAAACAACTTTAAAATGATTCATAAAGGAGACCAAATGATAGTGTGCTACATTTTGACCTAACCGGATCTGCTATAATTGATTTTACAGTGCTCTCTGTCTCATAGCAAGGGTATTCACATCACTGGGATACAGTTAGCGGGGATTCACTGCTGGCTTAGTTCATGTAGGGACACTGCAAATGGATCTGGAGTTTCCATTGTCATTCTTAGACTACTGCAAGCCAAGTATTCCGAATTATAGTTCTGATACTCTTCCATCCCTTTGATTTGGATTTTATTGTTTACAATACTTTGGATCACACAAAGTGGTGTGCTTCTTTCCTGTGGATTTAGTTGACGCCTTACTGATATGGCTGCTTGTTTGAAGACAATCCTCTAAGACTCCAGACACTATTGTTTCTCATAGTCTGGCACCATCTGGTTTCTTCACCACACTTTGCTAAAGCATCCATTTCCTCAGTGATTAATTCATGAGAGTGAATGTTGAGTAGGGCTATGGTAAAATAACTTTTTGTTCTTAGATTGAAGGTAGATTAGGTTCAAGCCCCAAATACATGCATATATCTATGGTTTATATATGTCACTGATCACTTTAGAGACATCATTATCATTTTATGATAGAGAGCATTTAAACTACCCCTCTGGGGCACAAGATGATTGTAATGATAGCGTCATTAATTTAGCCAATGGTATAGAATTTAAGACACTGTTAAGAAATGAAAATTATACACATATATGCTGGCTTTTTACATCAAAATATAGGAATTGTTGATTTGTAAAGATTAAATGCTTAAGTAACTGGACACTATTTACAAGAACAGTGGGAATTTGGCCGTTTTTTTCTCTCAGAAAATGTAATCTTCTAATCCAACCTCCAGAGCAATGATATAGATAGCCTGCCTAGGGTCTATGAAACAGATCACCTCTTTATATGTACATCTTAGAAACCAAATTGAAGGAGGAGAACTCACCTGACCTGGGGTCAATTACTCAAGCTCTGGGGAAAGAGAGAAGACCTTTCAGTTGCTGCCAAGTAACATTGCGCTAAGATCCTTTCAAATCACCGGACACTCATCCAAGAGTGATAAGCCAGCAGAAATTCAAGTCAAAAGAGTGGAAGGGGAGCATGCGTGTCTCAGAAAAGTTGATTAAACTGCTTTATAAGGGCAAACCTGGTGAAGCAACTTCCCATCAGGAAAAACACTTTAGCAATTCCTATATCAAATCCCAAAAAGGAATATGCCTAGTAATATGTTCCAAATTAGACACTTTGACTAAGTTGCTATCCATCCCTGGTGACACAGGCCTTGTGCTAAATAATATTGTGACTTTAGACTCTGTGCTTTCAATACACACAACATCCTTCATAGGCCACGCCTGGATGACTCAATGTGGAAATCCCACTGTGTGTACTGGGTTTTACCTCAAATTAAACTGCAACATATTTTAGGAGCTGACATATTCCCTTGGACTTCAATCTGAACACCCCAGTGTGAGAAGAAGTGGATCACTGCTGTCTGACAGTTATTGACTGGGTGGTTGTGGGACTTAGATTTGGATCTCTTGCTTTGAGAGTGTCCAGTAAATAGTGGCCTGATAGAACTATATATTTACTATTATAATGTGCCCATAGCTTCTCGTGACACGCATTAGTCTGGTAGCCACAGTATTGCCTCTGTGAGTGAGTGTTACTGAGAGATTTTCACTATCACTAACCCCATTGTTTGTACAAAGCAATTCCTAAGAAGAAAAATGAAGTAAGAAGCCTATCACTTTCTACCCACAACAACTATTATACAGCCATAGTAGTCAAAACTGCCTGGTACTGATTCCTGATAAGTACAGAGGCCAAGAGAGTAGAAATGCAAACCTAGAAAAATATTTTATCCCCCCACCCAGAGACAAGAGACCTTAGATAAATGGTCAAAATAAAACAAAAAACACATTACCTGAGCTATACATAGCCTCTTTAACAAATAGTGCTCATAAAATTGAATTTCCAAAAAAAAAAATCAATTTCCATTTGTGGGAGAACTACAAAAATAAACTCAAGATGGGTCAACGACTTAAATGTAAATTTCATAGCTATAAAGATCATCAATGAGAAAATAGGGACTAATGTAAGGGTCCCATTACAGTAATTAGACACATTATCAAATAGAAAAAAGAAGCACACACTGTAGATGACAAAATAGATGCCTAGGACGTACTAAAAATAAGACCCTTATGTGCATGGAAAGACTTCTTCAAAAGACTAAAATGATAGCCCACAGGCTGGAAAAATGACACAGTGTACAAGGGAGTAAGCTCTAAAATCTATTGAAAACTCCCACACCT
>NW_022111301.1:6694506-6696304 GCF_000313985.2 Echinops telfairi | reverse complement strand
ATCTTAAAGTTACATAGAAGTCACTGCTCCTTAACATTCTACTGAAAGAAGTTGCAAGGAACCTTCCACTTCTGTCTTGGGGAGTTTTGTAGTTAGATTCCAGTCTGTTTGTAGCAGCTCTATAGTCCACTGTTTTCCATGCTTTGGGTTCTGTGTTACCTTTTTATTATATGTGTTGTTTTACTCATCATCATATCTTTGGGTCCCCAAACAGTGCTTGTAAATATTACAGAATAAATGCAAAATTATTGTAAAAGAATTATGTATTACAAAAAACACAAGTATATAAGAATAATAGAATTTCAAACAATGACTATTATTTCAGGGAACCGTGGGAAGGTAAGATTAAGATGGGAAAAGGTGGCATTTCCAGATAATGGAAAATATGATTAAATTATCCATGAAAATAGTAAATTTCCAGAAAAAAATAGGAAGCTTAATGAAGAATGGTGTGTTTTGAGGGCAAACAGTCCATCTCTCCATAAAATAATAATAATAAATAAATTCTGAAATAAACTTATGTTTGTTGTCATTCAGAATCTGTTTTCTTATGTGATTTAAGTTCCACAGCAGCATCTTCCCATTAAATGTGATACTGGCACCAACAAACTTACAAGGGGTTACAAAGGGGTCTCATCATTCTCAAAACATTTGCTTTCTACTTGAACTCATATGACAACATGTACATAGGCTTTTATCCTGTAAATTTGATTCATTGGATGTCAACAGTAGTTAAGGAGACAAGATGACTTCAGTCAGCATTCATTTGAATTGTTTGTATGTTTGTATATCAGCTTTTTTATTCCTTGTGCTTTATGCTACATTAAACAAGCACAACTTATTTAGCTATATAAGCAATTCATTGGGCTGGGTGCTGAGTTATTTTATGAAACATGAAAATGTACTAATATACAGAACTAATATAGACTGTGTCCAGGCTTTGGCATTTAATAGACATGAAACTTGTGGCAAATTACTTAAACTCTCTGTGCCTCAAAGCCATAATTTGTACTTTAAAATTTTAGAAAGACTTAAATGAATTATTTATTGTGAGAAAAATAAATACTTATATAAAATAACGCCAATACAGTTTTACACAGTGGGCTATCTATGTCCATAAGGCCCATGTCCTCATAAATCAATTTTGATTCAAAAATATTCCAAGAATAAAAAGCAATCAAATAGTTCAAAACAATCCCTCAATAGTTGTAAGGGAATATAAAGAGCTACTTAAATATCACCTGCAATATAATAGGTATTATAAGTAATTTAGAGATGATTTAAAATATTTGGGAGGGGTTACATTGGTAATACTTAATTTCTTTTGAATATTCAATTGCTACACAGCAATTTTGTGTAAGTAACTTCTGCATTTGTGGCGAGGGTGTCTGCAGTGATCCTAGAATAAATCCCCCACCAATACACAGCAGGGCTGAGTTAACGTTTTTCCAAAATTAAGCATAATGTGATTGAAGTAGTTATTATCAGTATATATCAAGCTCTAATGGACCATCAAAGAGGGTATAATACTACTATAGAATAAGTATTTCTGGAAAGAGTAATTTTTGAGCTGATTATTGAAGAAAAGGGAGCCCTGGTGGTTTAGTGGTTACAATTCGTGCTGCAATCACATGATCAGCAGTTCTAAACCACCAGCAGCTCTACAGGAGAAACACTTGGTTTTCTGCTCTGGTAAATGGTTACAGTCTTGGGGGGGGCAGGCTATGAGTCAGCAGGGACTCGATGGCTGTGGGTTTGTAGTACTGAAGCAAAAAGCAGAACTGACCTGATGGGAAAG
>NW_022111301.1:6688582-6694406 GCF_000313985.2 Echinops telfairi | reverse complement strand
GGGGCAGGCTATGAGTCAGCAGGGACTCGATGGCTGTGGGTTTGTAGTACTGAAGCAAAAAGCAGAACTGACCTGATGGGAAAGCAGAAGAAGGGCAGTGAGTCAGGGAGAAGACCGCATCCTACAGCAAGGAGGTGCAAGAGCATGCCATCACAGGAAATAGGAATAATTCCAGTGCTGGCTGGAAGTACAATTTCCAGAAGTAAACTTCTACAGATGGCAATTGGAAAGTATTTGTGGGGGACTGTTCATTCAGGTTATGACAGTTAATATTTTTACCACTGTAACATAAAAATTATTAGTGCTTCACCTAAAATTTGATTTTATTGAAAAGTACTAAAATGCTGACCAGGAAAAATAAAAGGTGTTGTTTTTGACAAGTAAAGTGTGGAAATCAGTTAATTATCATAATTAAGAGACATTACGCATTTTAGTTGCCTATTTTACTAGATACTTGAATCTAGTGGCTCTTCACATAGGTAAGCTGCTGAGAGATAACTGTGAAAACTCACGCAATCCAAATCACAATAAAGAAAAATCATACAGAGAGCAGAGAAATGGAGGTAACACTCTTATCAAGAAATTTTCTTCACCTGCCCATCCTTTTTTTCTGAACAGTTTAATTAGCACCTGATCTACAAATCACACAACTCAATAGTTCAATCAGACCAAGATGAGTCATAAAAACTTTAACACAATTCTAAAACATTTTCTTTCTTGTACTCATTGCTATTCATGTTTTTTTTCAAGTTTGGTTGCAAATATATACAATAAAAATTCTCCAATTCAACAACTTCCACATGTATAAATCAGTACCATTGATTATACTCTTTGTAGTCTAAAACCAGTATTGATATCCCTCTCCAAATTGTTCCACTACCATTAAAATCAAATCAATGCTCCCTAAGCAAAAATTCATCATCTTTTACCCATGGTAACCACAGGTCAAGTTTACTTGGTTTTTTTTTTCAGTAGTTTTCTTGATATAATATTCACATATCATACACTTCAATAGTTGAATTGCTTTTTAAAATGTTGTATGTACATCATTACAATCAGATCTAATGTTCCCCCAATTCCCCTCATTTTCCCCTGCCCAATAAACCATTACATCAATTATTGTCTCTATGCATCCACTCCTTTTGTGCATGATAAACTGGAAAACAAAGCAAAAACACTGAAAAACAAGATGAAACAGAAAGAAAACAATAATAATAATAATATAAAAATTAAGAGTAAGATATAAAAGACTACCAACACTGTTTAAACGTCCAGGGAAGAAATTTCTGTTGTAGAAAAAGTGAAAAATATATGAGTATAGAACAAATTCAGATTGTGTCAAGAGAGTCAGACTGACCAAGTATCAAAGTTTCATCGACCATAGTCAATTTTACAATAATCTTTGATAGTAAGGTTGTTCAAGTCCCTTGCCTGGGACTAGAGGGGATCTGCCAGAGATACTCTGCAAATGGATTTGGGGTTGCTACTGTCCATCATAGTTTTCTACAAATTGGGTGTTTACAATTCAAGCTCCAATGTTTTTCCCTACATCATATTAGGATTTTGTTATAGTCATCTTTGGATCACAGAGGCTGGTGTGCTTCGTCCATGTGGAATTAGTTGACAACACACTTAGATGGCTGCTTGCTTGAATATAAGCCTTTAAGACCTAAGACACTATTCCAATTGATAGCTGGGCACAATCTACTTTCCCCACCACACTTTGCTGTAGCACCCTTATCTTCGGTAATCTCTTGCCAGGAAGGCAAGTATCAAGCAGGGCTGTGTTATAAGAAGTAACTATTCTTGGATTGGCACCCTGTGGTAAACTGAGGACCTGGATGGACGGGTATTTGGCCTGCTCCCAGCACTTGGGACCACAGGGTTTGGCACGCCCAACATGAGGCATACCTCTGCAGAATAAAACATGGGAAAATCACTGCAATATGCATAGGAAGGACATTTCACCACAACACATATACCCCCAATAAATGCTATAAGCTGTCTCCTACAGTTGCCTGGCTCCTCACATACCCAGTTATAGGATGCTTATCTTAAGGAACATTTGCACCGCTGGTCTCTTGCATGTCTGGACTCCCTTTGAATAATTCCCCTTGAGGGTTTGGAATATTCAGGATTAGTACATTGCCTATTTGTCCAATGTTTATGTATAACAGGAGGCCTGCATGCCACAAGAGCTATACAAACAATTGTTAAATAAAGTTGAGGCTCTTCTCCCACTTCAAGGAGTTGAGTCCCTTGCTCCCACTTTCTGTCTTCTTTAATTGCCCACGTTGCTTTGCAGGGTCATTTGACTTTGGGGCTGGACCCCATAGTACTTCAGAATTCACCTGCTTGTCCCTAGGTTATGGAGGACTCTGGTTTACTTTGGCCGTCATATTATGGCCACCCCCCCAAAAAAAAACCCCAAAGCAGAATCAACAGGATCAACAACAACAAACACAAACAAACAAAAGAAACAAAATAGATGTCCAATTTCCCACAGATGGGCCCTGGGTCCCCACTCTGCACTCCCCCTCATTCACAATGCTATTAATGTTTTGGTCTTTGATGCCTGATACCTGACCCTTTCACCTCCTTGTCATCTTATAGGCTGGTGTACTTCTTCCATATGGGTTTTGTTGTTTCTCAGTTAGATGGCTGCTTGTTTATCTTCAAACCTATATCATCCCAGACTCTATATCTGTTGATAGCCGGACACCATAAGTTTTCTTCACCACATTTACTTATGCACCCACCCACTTTGTCTTCAGTGATCGTGTTGGGATAGGCTCGTGTGCTTCTTCCATGTGGGCATTGTTTTTTTCTGAGCTAGATGGCTGCCTGTTTATCTTCAAGCCTTTAAGACCCCAGATGCTATATCATTTGATAGCTGGGAACCATCAGCTTTCTTCACCACATTTGTTTATGCACCCGCTTGGACATCCCATTGTAGAAGGGCCGTGGGGAGGAGACGAGCCAGTCAGTGTACAGTGTAGCAATGATGAAATGTACAATTTTCCTCTAGTCCTTGAATGCTTCCTCTCCCCCCACTATCATGATCCTAATTCTACCTTACAAATCCGGCTGGACTGGAGGATGTACAGGTGGGAACTAGAAACACAGGGAATCCAGGACAGATGAATCCCTCAGGACCAGTGGTGAGAGTGACAATACCGGGAGGGTGGAGGGAAGGTGTGGGAGAAAGAGGTAACAGATTACAAGGACCTCATATAACTTCCTCCCGGGGGGATGGACAGTGGAGAAGTGGGTGAAGGGAGACGTCAGACAGTGTAAGATATGACAAAATAATAATAATTTATAAATTATCAAGGGTTCATGGTGGAGTGGGGAGGGAGGGGGAAAATGGGGAGCTAATACCAAGGGCTCCAGTAGAGAGCAAATGTTTTGAGAATGATGAGGGAAACATGTACAAAAGTACTTGACACAATGGATGTATGTGTAGATTGTGATAAGAGTTGTACAAGCAAATACCAATTTATAAACTATCAAGGGCTCATGAGGGAGGGGGGAACGGGGAGGGGGGGGGAAAATGAGGACCTAATGTCGGGGGTTTAAGTGGAGAGAAAATGTTTTGAGAATGAGGTACAAATGCGCTTTACACAATTTATGTGTGTATGGATTGCGATAACAGTTGTATGAGCCCCTAATAAAATGTTTAAAAAATAATAAAATTAAAAAAAAAGAGTTGTACAAGCCCCCAAGAAAGTGAATTAATTATTTAAAAAAATAGAAAACACATTGTCAATCATGTCCTTAGGGTACAAGACGATTGTATTGAGAACATCAATAATGTATCTAATGACAAGGAATTTAGGGCACTTTTGGTATGAGGAGTTTATGTGAGCATAAGCTGCACGCCATGAGTTGTTGCTATGTACAGATTGATCTCTTGATTGATTGAGCTCTGGTAACAGTGAGCATGGGGATTGGTGCTAGGGGAAAATTTTGTTGCATCATTTCTTACCAGGGAAGACCCTGACCTCTCAGACCAAAATCTGTCATATTACTGCAAAATGAGCATTGAGACTCTAAATATATGGTGGTTCTTGTCTCCATTCATTGGAGACCCACTAAGCCTGGGGTCCCACTCAAATTCCAATGACTGCCATTTCCATAATCTAGGGGTGGCCATCCCTTGCATCCTCTCTGATCAAGGTATTTCAGGCCTAAATCCAAGGGGATATGTAGTTTTCAGTTAGGACTTAGTTCATTCTTTCAGGCTTCCATGTGAGTCCTGGTATGGCCATTGGGGGATGCCATGTTCCCTGTTAAACCAGTGTCTCAGGTCAGCATAGTGTCCAGTCCAAGGTGTGGTTCACTGAGGGCTGAGTAAAAACATTTGGTGTCTACCCAGGACCATAGAACAAGTTTTATTCTCCACTTAGGTTTCCTACGATTATTGCTCAGCATTCCTTTCTGGTGTGAGGTTGGTTCTCTCCATTAACCAATCATCTGCACCAACAGAAACATCAGTGCCTCTGAAATTTAAATGCTCCCATCCCCTGGTCAACCTGACTTTGCAGGTGGAAGACAACGTTTCTCATTCCTATGGAAGGCCTGTTGATCTGTCACAGTGGCTGCAACAATGGGCTAAGCATAGGAACAATTATAACAGTTGTACAGGACTGTGCAGTGTTTGGATCTGTTGTGCAGATCGCTCTCAGTGGGAGCAGACTGGATGGTACCTCAAAACAACACCACAAATTAATGCCCAAAGGGTACACCAAAGCTCTTAGACCCAATTACATCATCGATGGTTTCTTCTTCACGTTTGGTATGACATGACTCACCTTTTAATTACCTGAATCTTCCACCCTGTAACCCCTGGCAATCACAATTTTATCCCAATAGCCTTCTGCAGAGAATGACTACAGAGTGTTACCAATTGGGACTGGATCTGAGAGTGCATATATCAGTGTCCCTCTCTTACCCAAACCCATCAGCAAAAGGTTGTTTTTAGAGGTAATAACAACTATGGCTTCAAAAGCCATATTAAATAATTCACTGAATTTAAGAATGCATACTAAGATTTGACATATATAAATATCTTTGCTGCAAAGTTAGTTACAGGTCCTAATTTCATTTACCACCACTTGACTGTCAGTTTGTCCTAATGTATTGACTGTTTTTTGCTGTCATGCTGGAAGCTAGGTCACTAGTATGTCAAACGCCAGCAGGGTCACCCAAAGTGAACACGTTTCAGATGAGCCCACTTTTCAAGTAGCAGCCACTGAAAAACGTATGGAAAGCTTCAAAGCACTTGTCAGATACTGAAGGCCTGATAAATGGAAGCTGAACATTCTCAGAGTCAGTGCGGAGGACTGGGCACTGCTTAGTTCCATGGTGCATAAGGTCGCTATTGGTCAAAACTGACTCCGTCTCTTACCCTTCTGCTGTCAAAATCGTTTGTCTGGGGACAACTACACAGGCATTGCTAACAGGCACCAAGTACGTCTTCATCCAATTTGGAAACATTTCTGCCTTCTCTGTTTTTCATAGAGTAAAACTTTAACAAACATTCTTACCAGTTTATTTAGAAAAGTATAAAGGAAAATCTTAATCAGATTCAAAATGGAAGTTTTAACGTAGGTCTAAAGACACCCAATTTAGATATGGCAGGGATTTTTTTTTCCAAATTCACTTCCACAAGTTTTATCAGATATGGATCTTAACTCAAAGTTTTACATTGTGGCCAGGACACTTCCATGTTTCTGAGATTTCTGAAATATAATGATCCATTGTCTTTTTCTCAAAATTTTTTTTTTATATTCTTTTTTAAAAATCATTTTATTGGGGGCTC
>NW_022111301.1:6678525-6688131 GCF_000313985.2 Echinops telfairi | reverse complement strand
CCTTCCCTCCCTCATGAACCATTGATGTTATAAATTATTATTATTTGTCCATGTCTTACACTGTCCAATGTCTCCGTTTACCCACTTTTCTGTTGTTCGCCCCCCTGGGAGGGGGTTATATGCAGATCATTGTGTTTGGCTCCCCCCTTTCTCCCCCTACCTTCCCCTTCCCCTTCCCCTCCTGCTATCACTACTCTCATTATTGGTCCTGAGGGGTTTATCCGTCCTGGATTCCCTGTGTTTCCAGCTCTGATCTGTACCAGTGTACATCCTCTGGTCTAGCTGGATTTGTACGCAATAATTGTGGTCATGATAACAGGAGAGGAGGAAGCATTTAAGAATTAGAGGAAAGCTGTATATTTCATCATTGTTAAACTGCACCTTGACTATTGTCTTTTTCAACAAGTATTGGGGACTATAAAAAGCCTAGCTTGTTAAAATAAATAAATAAATAACCTCCCACTTTGTGTTATTAAATCAGTGTAATTCATTTACATTCACATGGAATGTTAAAAACTTCCCATTTAGAAGTTGCTATAGCAATAAATTTAAACTAACAGTACTAGTATTTAAATATAGCACAAACAACGAAAAAGAAAAGCATTGTAAAATTTCACATGCACATTTCACTTGTTTTACCCCATACATTCGCAATAAAAATATAACTGTTTACTTAGAAAATTACTTATGGTATGTCATAAGCTGACACTATAAAAACTATTTACACTTAGTTGAAAGCTTGCTTTGTAATTTTCACTGAAAATAGGAAATCAACATAATTTATAATAATTACTTAGGCTCCTAAATTTCAGCTGGCAAAATTCAGCCATTTGAAAATGTAGTGGCATAAATAATTAGTTAATTCTTAGTGTTACAACTATGAGTCACCAAAAGATGGCATTATGATTAAAATTTAAAAAATAATAATATTTCTAAGACATTGAACTTCTCAAAGTTCAAAATATATTGTATAGGCTCAGAATACTGCTGCTACTATTAATAATAATGTTATTTTACTTTATATTTTAATTTATATAGTTGATTGTTTAATTACTAGATAATGGTATGGACCAAGTTAGAAAAGCCTATGTCTGTTTTTTAAATCCGTTACTGGAATCCTGCCTCAGATGTGGTAGCAGGTGGCAGGAGGCCAGACTCTCTGTGGAACTGCTTATCAACCACTGTGGCCGTGCTACTCTGGTATTTTTCTTGGTTGGCATGGCTAGGTGACTATTTGAAATCCTCTCTCTGATACTTACTTGATTGCAATTGACAGCAGACATGCTTAGGAGTTTTAGTTTTGAATTCGTTTTACAGTTTTTTGTTTGCTTGTTTTTCTGTATCCTTGGCCCTGTATTCTCCGTGTATGTGTGTCACCCGAACGGTTTTAATACCTACTGTCATTAAGTGAGTTGTTATTTGTATTGTTAGATGCGACTGATCACAGTCAGTTTCTGCTCAGAGTATCCCTAGGTACCACAGAATTAAACACCCCCCAGGCTTGGAGCCTGCTAACAGGGGTTATCTTGCATCTACTACGTTGATCGATCTTGCTGAGTGTCCTCCTTGTTTTGACTGTTTTCCACTTTACCGAGCATGATGTCCTTTTCCGGGACTTGTCTCCTCTGGTGGAATGGTGGTTATGAGTTAGGCTGAAATCTTCAGGGTCAGCAGTTCCACATCACCAGCTTCTCTGAGGGAGAAAGACAGGGCTTTCTACTCTAAATGAAGAGTTTCAGGCTCAGAAAACTCAAAGGACGCTGTTCTACTCTGCCCTCTGGGGTCAAGTTTGCTTGATTTGTTTGTCCCTTCTAAAAACACATCCAAAGGAAGTGAGAGTAAGTCTCCATCTTAGCTTTTCAGGAGTATCCCAGTTATACTTCTTACAAGTTAGATTTGTTTATTCTTCTGCAAGTCCATGGTACTTGGATTAAGGGAGTCACTTTGTAGCAAATAAAATATGGCAATGTGCCCATGCTCTGCTGACCTTACCATGTTTCCCATCATCCTGAAGCACTTGGCTTGATAGAATAATGGAATGGTCTTCTAAAGGCACAATTATTGTACCAGCTGGTGGCAGTACTATGAAGGATTGAGACACGTTCCTGGCTAAACCAGTAGCCAAGATATGGTGTTTTGTCTCCAATAGCCAAGACCCATGGATACAGGACACAGAAATGGAAGTCAGATTGGTACTATTCACTCTCAATCTGAGAGGCCCAGTTGAAACATTTTCCTTCTAGTTCGAGTGACTACATGTGTGATAAACTGAGCACTTGGTAGAAAATGTTTAGCTTTATTTCTACAATCGCAACCATGAGCACAGAAGACTAGCCCTATTTTGTGAAAGAACTCCATTGTTTCAAGACAGAAATATTTTCAAATACAAGCTTTCTGGTCCAAAAATGTGCCCCCCACAGTAGCCCTCCATTAAGGCGCAGTCATAAAGAATGTCTCATACTTGTGTCTGGCTACTCACGATGCCTGAAAGCTATCTGTCGATAAGAGCTATCAGGATCTATAACGAACCCACAGTAAAATGTAGCAAGCCCCTGGAGAGGGCTCAGATGTGTTAAAAGTCAACTAGCACTAGGTCAAGACTGTGACTTACCTCACTGCTAGTTTATTATATTGCCTGCTATGAAATAGCTAGAAGCCCCATTATAAAGACCCACTAGATCCATATAGACCCATTCATGCTCGCAGTCCTGACGTGGGACTAGGAGCCATTATACCCCGCTGCCTGTTTGTCTTTAATATTTTCCATAATCACAAAGTCACACATGAGGACACGGGCAAGTGTTGGGGGACCCCATACCCTAACACTTTTGCTTTTCAAGTCTGGAGGTACTATTTCCAAAAGGGGAAATCCTCTCCCCTGTAGAGATAGCACTAATTCCCTTGAACTAGTCACTAAGAATATCCCCCGGCCATTTGGGGCTTACGTCTCTCACATACAATCAGCAACAAGAATGGCAAGTCTTCCTCTTGTGTATTTTTGACATGGTATCAGGACAGACTCGTCCATAGAGCAGCAGTGAAAAGTGGAAGACGCTGGACAGGAGGATCAACACCGTGACTGCATCCGTATGCTCAAGTCAGGGTGTAGTTTAGGGGGCGTAGCAAGGCTGAGGGATGTCTTGTTCTGTGGCTCATAGGGTAGCTATGCATCAGAACCAACTGGGTGGATAACAGCAGTGGAGAGTGGTAATCCTAAACACTAGCTACGGCCACATGGTCAGTTGCAGCAATAAGGATTATGCATGTATTTCCTCTTTGTATGTATGTATGTATCAAATATTTTCATTTTGTTCATTTGTAAAATATAAGCTATAAATGTGGTTGGTGTGTTTTTTTGTATCTTATTAGTTGTGTCTTGTTAGACATAAGTGTGATATATATATATATTTGCGTGGAGGCAGGCATAAGCGTGATATATATTTGCGTGGAGGTTGTGTATGGTTAGAGATGTGTACAGTCTCCAAGAGAGCAAGAGATGGACTGTAATAGTTTGGAGTCAAGTTGTTGTGTTTTAGGAGTGGGACCTCCTCAGCTTTGAAGCCTTATGATGTCTCTCCTTGGGAAATCTGGCACAGGTATAAGTAGATGCTGGGAATCATGTGCTCTCTCACTTCTTGCTTATGTCTGCGGCACATCAGTCACTGCCAGCTTTACCTAACTGCTGTCACTTGCAATAGCCTACTGCTTGTCCCTGCTTTCAGCTCTCCATCAGCTATAGTGGCTAGAGCCACCACCTCAGTCGTCACACCCATTGGTGCAATTGCTGCAACAAATGCTGGGATCATGGCTGCCACCGCTTTACCAGGCACACCTACCATGGTCACACTGCCACCACCACAGCCACCTCTCCTCCCCTCCCTGCTCCTTACTCTTCTGCTTCCTGCTCCTAGACTGTTCTGTTCAGCAACCATGAGTTGGAAAGGGTCTTTGGCCTTGTATCTCAAACGAAGTGAACCAGAGCTTTGTGGCTATGTGAGCCCCTCTCTATCTCTATGTGGTATCTATCCTCCTAAGTTTGTGTTTGCTTCTGTCAATAAATATTTTTATAACTCTGTAATTAGGCTTAAACATACCCTGTTCTGAGGTGGTTACATTAAACTAACAGCAAGCCTATTCCCAAAGGGAAGGTACATGCACGGGCACAGGGTTTGGGATTTGTTCTAGGCAGGAAAGCACTCCAAATTTAAACATCTTTCAGAATCCACTGGTTAAGCCTTGACAGAACAAAGAAAAATCATCCAGATGAGATATATTAGAGCTTCAATTCTCAGTTGGTGTAAGGCTAGAGTTTTTTAAAGGCTGTATTGTTTTAAGGGAGAATGCTCAATCCATTTTGGAATTGCCACAGGGTCAACTTCCCATGAGCTCTTTCTGACCATTGACCCAACAAGATGAGAAGCTTTGGCCTCAGATAGAATGTGTTTGAAAGTGTCTTGGTACCACTTCCCTAACAAGCCCTGGGAGAGATCTCCTCATTTTCAACAAGTTGCCTGGTGAGCTCTTGATGGAGATTGGGCTATGAGGCTCTCATAATCAAGAATCATAATCTGTCTGCCGTGGTCAAAAGGACCATCAAGCAGTTTTGTAAGCTCTTCTATCTGAAACAGAGAAAATACAAAGATCAGGCCTCTTCCTGCTTCCTTTGTCTGACTTGTAACTGTGACAAATTACTCTGCCACAAATCATATTTTTTGACAGTTCTTTTGCTTTCCACGGCAAATATATGTGAATCCATACACAGCATTCAGGGCTCATGGCGATGTTCTCACTTATGGAAATGATTTCTCTTTGTCTTATCTTTATCTTGTTAAAGACTTCATAAGTGTCTCTATACATATGATTCAAATTCAGGTCTCTAAACAAGGATAACCATGAGCACGAAGACATAATGGTGCCCAAAGAATTCACTGCCACTTGGCTAATTATAGAAAGTGGGAAAAAGGAAAATCATGACAAAATAATGAATGTTGGCAGACCAATTTCTCATTATTGCAGGCCAGACTATATAAGTGAAGAAAGGGCCATGGCTGGGATATGTATGCAATTTCAAATTTAAAAGGATTACAAATTAGTCCTGGGGCCCTTTGACCACCTGCCCAGATGGTGATGAGATATAATTCATAGCTGTGCAATCCTGTTATATCCACTATGCATCTGTCAATCATTAAGGACATATCCAGACAAGTTTCCTGAGGGCAAGACTGGCCCTCCCTGGCCTATCAGGGGAGTTGTCATCTACTGCCAACCACATGTGGCCTGAGAGCAAAGCTGACACATTGCTGTAACGAAAATTAGCTGGCCTTGCCACAATAAATGGAGTCAAACAAATCAGGCACACATTAGAAAATTAGTCAATTGTCAGAATAAACTCATTTGGAGCCTGGATTCATGTCAAAATTAAAAATTGGCTTAGGGATCCCAATGTATACAACAGTTATACATTAACCAAGTGCTTCTAAACTCAAGCTCAGGTTTCGATTCCTATTTTGGGGGGACATATTCAAGTGTTAATGTTAGTTTCCCCGGTTTTTGCTTCTCAATGCTGAAATAATTCATGTGGCAGAAGCACTTTTGAAAATCCTAGTAACTTTGATGAGGGGAAGGGAAGTTTCAGCTAATACAGTCTCAGAGAGTACACAATCTCTCCGGAGAGTATGCAAGGCCATATGGCCGTGCCGTGCCAGGGTTCACCACTGAACATGGCCACTTCAGCCAAGTGCAAAAAACCACGTAGAAAAGTGGCCCTGAAGAGGAGGCCACAGAGCCAAAAGAAAGGTGCCAGAGCTGGAAAAGGGGAGCCCCTACAGAAAGAACGTGAGCTTTGGCTGTTCTTAGCAGCCGAGTTTGGGCACACGTATGATGTAATGTTGCCAGTGTCTAGTCTGCGTGCCCAGGAGAACCTTCATCTGTCCTGATGACCTTGGTTTAAGCATGCCCAGCTTTAGATCTTCTCCATAGGCTTCTACTGTGTACGTGATTCCTTTCACGCCCTCTATTTTGGCATAGCTGGCTAATTTTCATTTAGTGTAAGCATCTGGTGGAGACAACCCCCTTTACTCCTAAACTTCCTACCTATCACTAACACTGTCAGAAAGTTTTTCTTATATCTTAACCTAGCGTTAATTTTCAAATAGGATTTCTCAGCTCTCAATTAGCTTTTCTCTTGATCAAAATAGGCACCGAAATATTCTACTCAATTTTAATTTTAACATTTTTTTAAATTGTGAGAGATAAACACAAATATCCTTTCTCAACAATGTATCTCAAAATCTAATGTGTCCTTGATTAACCTGGAGAGCTTATTAGAAATGCAAATATTCCAGCTTCAAGTAAAATTTATGGAATTAGTGTTTTCATTTTAACCAGATAGCCATGTTACCAGCAGGATACTCAAGGTTTCAAACCTCTTCACGTCTCTGCTGTTGTTCCACTTGCAAAAAAGGTATCAGGTGAGGGACAGCCTTCTGATTAAAGTGAGAGAAAAGGTTTGAACAGAAAGATTTTATTGATTAGAATACGTTGGAATAGAACTCCAAGGGGCGGTTAACTAGTTTAACGCCTTGGAAAAATGTAGAGCCAGGCCTTCTGCTAATGGCTAGCCTCCCACCAGTGCCTGGCTTGTCTGCTATTGACTGGTTTTCTGTAGTTAACTTCCTCTTTCCAGGTATGTGCACCCTGAGCCCTAGACTACATGTTGTGTACTTGTCTCTAGATCCCAAACCTAGCAATCTACTCTGACACAGTGGGGGTAATGTGAACATCCTGTCATTCCCACCCAGTCTTTTCTGTATCTCTGGACTCTTTGATTGATAAGGAAATGTGCTTTATCAGCCCTTTGCCTTCTTTTGTGATGAAGAGGTATGTAAGGAAGTATGTCTCTACCTCTTTTGTGTGTGTGTTTTTTTTAATAATTTTATTGGGGGCTCATACAACTCTTATCACAATCCATACATACATCCATTGTCTCAAGCACATTTGCACATATGTTTCTATCATCGTTTTCAAAGCATTTTCTTTCTACTTGAGCCCTTGGCATCAGATCCTCACTCCCCCCTCCCCCTCCCTCCCTCATGAGCCCTTGATAATTTACAAATTATTATTATTTTTTCATGTCTTGCACTGTGCGATGTCTCTGCCCACCTCCTTGTCTGTTGTCCATCCCCCTGGGAGGGGGTTATAGATAGGTCATTGTAATTGGTTCCCCTTTTCTCCCCCCACCTTCCCCTTACCCTCCTGGTATGGCTACTCTCAATATTGGTCCCAAGGAGTTTATCTGTCCTGGATTCGCTGTTTCCAGCTCTTATCTGTACCCATGTATATGCTCTGGTCTAGCCAATTTTGGGTCCTCAGGCCAGGGCAGCTGTCTGACATACCTGGAGAAATTTAGATATCAGCTGTTTCTCTGAAAAACCCCTATAGAAAAGTAGGCTATTTCCCTTGAAAATCTGGTAGAATAAGGGTCATGATAGTGGGAGGGGAGGAAGAATTAAAGAAGCAGAGGAAAGCTATATGTTTCATCATTGCTACACTGAGTCCTGACTGGCCTGTCTTCTCCCCACCACCCTTCTGTAAGGGGATGTCCAATTGCTCACAGATTGACTTTGGGCCTCCACTCGGCACTCCCCCCTCATTAACAGTATGATTCTTTGCTCTGGGTCTTTGATGCCTGATACCAGATCCCATTAATACCTCATGATCACAAGAACATTTTCTTCTAATAATCTGGCACTCTGAGATGCTTACCTTCCCAACATGATCACTGAAGACAAAGTGGGTGTATAAGCAAATGTGGTGAAGAAAACTAAGGATGCCTGGCTATCAAAAGATACAGTGTCTGGGGTCTTAAAGGCTTGAAGATAAACAAGCAACCATCTAGCTGAGAAACAACAAAGTCCACATGGAAGAAGCGCACCTATTTTATGTTAATTCCTTCCATCTCTATCTCTTTTCCCATTACCACTTAGCTAACACCCAGGTGATCCATATGTCCTCTAGAAATTGAAAATCCCCGACTTACAGGTCTTATTTGCTTGCCTGTACACTCATATTTTTGTTGGGAAATAAGGTTCAGATTAGCACCTGTTTCATCCCAAGTCAGAGACCAGGCTGATTCAAGAAACCCTAAATTTATTTCTACAAACACTAGACAGAAGGAAACAGTGGGTGTGTTAGTCTGGGTTGACTAGAGAAACAAATTCATAGACACACATATGTGTATAATAGAGAACTTTATATCAAAGAGTAATTGTATATTAAGAAAACATCCCAGCCCAGAACAGATAAAGTCTGTAAGTCCAATATTAGCGCATATGTCTGATACCAGTCTATAAATTGCTCTTCAGACTCACGCAAAACATGCAATAATGCCAGACACAGGAAGATCACAGGCCAGTGGGTGGAAAGTCTTGTGGATCCGGTGGAGGTGGAAGCATCTCAGTGCTGTAAGGGGTCTCCATATGGCTTCTCCAGCTCCAGGGCTCTAGTGTAGCTCTATGTGTCTTGTCAGCAATAATGCCTTGCAGGGAGTGAGCGTGTCTGGCCTCCTATAAGCTGTTTATCTCCGTGTGCCTCCAAATGAGGTCATCCAGCTTCGACCTGTTTGCCATGCTGAGCTCCAACTTCACAAGTTGACACCAGATTATGTAACTACCAAAATGGTGTTTTCCACCCTTAAACTGCTTCCAAAACCAAGTGAAAATTAAGCAAGTTGTATACCCTGAAGCATTAACAAAGGAAACAGATTTTCAAGGGAAATAGTCTACTTTTCTATAGAGGTTTTTCAGAGAAACAACTGATATCTAAATTTCTCCAGGTATGTCAGACAGCTGCCCTGGCCTGAGGACCCATGATGCTCCATTGTTTATCTCAAGGACCTTGCTGGCCTTCCCAGTTAGGGCATTCTGACTGATTAAGTTTTAAAGGATTTTTAACTGCAAGGAAAGGGGTTGTTACATTTGAGTTTTTTAAAACAAACTCAATCTTAACCAAATCCTAAACTATGTTTAATTTCACGTATCTTGATTAAGAGTGGATGAACTCTTTCATCGTCTCTATCAGAATGGAGAAAACTTCAGTAAGTATCTTGATTTTTCACAAATAGAACTCCAATAATATTTTTGGAGGCAAACTATTTTTTTCCAGCATCATTTCTTAATGAATACTTTATTTGTTATGCTTTAGCTATGATATTGTGTTCATGTTATAAGAAATCTAAGGAAGAGAGTTTACTGTCATAATACAATTAAATTTTCAATATTTTTTTTCTTCTTTACACATTAAACAAAACAAAATAAACTCTCTGCTACAGAGTCAATACTGATTTGCAATGACCCTGTAGCACAGGTCAGAACTTTCTCCGTGTGTTCCTGAGACTGTCACTGTTTGCAGTAGTCCAGAGTCCGTCTTCCTCCCTCCAGGACATTGGTGGTTTCCCACTGTCAATCTTGCAGATTGCTGCCTCACAAGAAACACCTCTGCCATCAGGGATCCTCCTTCAGCAAGGTACACTTTCAAGGTGGTGCAACATATAAATCAAGTATAAGTCACTTGCAGAAGGGATCATAATTGAAATTTAAGAAAGCAGTG
>NW_022111301.1:6676374-6678212 GCF_000313985.2 Echinops telfairi | reverse complement strand
CCCCAGCAGATGATGTCCATATAAGGTGATTCTGGGGAACGTAGTTTAAAAGGTAGCACCAGTACTAGCTCTCTCTGGCCATATCTGTGTAAAATAGTTTAAAGATTTTATTAAGAGAGAAGCCTCAACTCTAGGAGCTCCTCTGAGTTCTAGCCCCACTCCACTATAAAATCGAACCACTCTAGCCTCTGTCTCTGGTCTAACTGTCTGTGATTTTGCTTCTCTGCCAAGCTTCACTTTAAAATTCATCAAGTTATTTAAACGGAATATTTTTAACTTCATATTACTACAGCTTGTGTGTGATGGATGCCATAAAACTGCTGTATGGGTGAGATCAATCCACACCACTTATTAATACTTAAAGCCTTTATTAACAGCTGGTTTGAGAGGAGTGCACCACCTTAAAAACATTCTTAACTGAGGACAAAGAAAATACAGGATTTTTATAGTTCAAGGTAGTAGGCTGGCTTATAGGGAGCGATATTATCAGGTTGGCAGGGTAGAGTGGGGACTAGGCAGAACAGCAAAACTGCACAGAATAATGCAAGATCTAACAGGAAGGTCAACATTTTTTGCTAATTGGACAGGCAGAGTCCTGAGACATCTCAAGAGAGTCAAGGTCTATCGGCAGAGTGGGGAAGGATAGAAGGGGAAAGGACAAGGGGCTAGCTGCTAGCAGGGAGTTGAAGATAATTTAAAACAAAATGGAGTTAGGTCATGAGCTTCAGACCATCCAACCCACCCTCATCTTCTCCTGTATTCCCTGTGAACCAGGATCATAGGTATCAGTGGCCAGACTCAACCCATCTCTTTATTGCTGCATTTCTCCTACTTCCACTCAACAGTGGATCCAGGAGGTCACCTAGCAAGCACTTCAGACTGCCCACAGGCTCCCTTTAACATTCTGTCTGTGTTAAGTAGGTTCTCTAGAGAAACAAAACCAGGACACTTACGATTATATATATACATACATATATATATATATGTATATATATGGATAGATTTATACAGTGAGAAGGAATATAACAGTTAATTAGTCCACACAGCAGTATTGAGGGCTCAATTCAACTCACTTTCATGAAACAGTTAATATAGTGGAAGTCCTTCAGCTCAGGTGGGCTTGGGTGTTCAAAGTCAAGAAAGTAAGTAGTGGAGTCTTCCCTCAGGCAAGGCAGGCAGAGTCTGGCCACAAGCAGCAGACAGCAGCATGGGTCAGCAACAGTCAGTAGCTCAGAAGCTTAGTGGGACAGGCCCTGATGGGATCTGGAACTCAAGTTTGGGTACAGAATCCACTAGCCTCAAGCTTAAGCGATATATGTACCAGCAGCATGTCAAAGCAGGTCTTGAAAGAGCCTTAAGCTCTAGTGATGTGATCCATGGGTAGGCTTGGCCCACAGGTAGTGTAGCATACAGGTTGAGGCAGAGAACTAGCTAAAGCAGGAGCATGCTGGTCCGATCACCAGGGAGCAAGAGGGCCATGGGATGGCAGCTGTCTTTATTTATTTCAGTGTCCTCCAATCAAGACGCAAGCTGATTGGACTCTGCCCACATACTCCTATTGGCCTATCACACAGTCCTAAGAAGGTGAGTTCCTTCACAGCTCCAAATTTTTCCAGCTTCAGGGGCAAACCAGTAGCTCAAAATTAAAAAATGCAAAGGGTTTCTTTTTGTTTCTTCAGTATGTCTACAGCCCCCTAGACAAGTCTCTTCTGGTAATTGAAATATTCTGAGCATTCAAGACACTGGGTGGGGCCTATCTTTTCTGAGCCTTCTTGAAGGCATATTCTAACCCTTTTAAAGATCCAATTTAAAATAGAGGTGAGACAGTTTATTGTGCC
>NW_022111301.1:6672755-6674690 GCF_000313985.2 Echinops telfairi | reverse complement strand
AAAAAAAATAAAGATCCAATTTAATGACTGAAAGCATGTAAGCTTACAGACTTTCTGTTTTTATTTCCCATTGTTAATTTCTATCATACATTATTTCAATAACAACAAGAGGAAATCAGTATAAACCTGGAAGAGCCAGATCTTAAACACATTTTAAAAATCATATTCAATCTCATCTATCTTATCTAATTTATTCCACTGAAACAAAATATGGCCTTAGACCTCTGGCTGCATCAAGCCAGAGCTAGGCCTCTGTCTTCCATGTTGACCTTCCATGAACCATTTTGACTAAGCAACATGATCTCAGAGAAGCTCAAGGGCAATTTCACTCTCTGAGCTCAAAATGTACATTTATCACATTCATTTTTGTCATTTTTAAACAGGAATAACCAATGAAAATAACCAAGGAGGAGAATCAAACTTTAATTTCCCATGTTCTTCCAGAAAACAATCAAGTAAAAAGTGTGGGTCTATCTGATCTCTGGTGAGCCAAAGAGAAACCACTATAAGAAAGAGGTCAAGCAAACATCTACTCTCCATCTTCATGATTTGTTTCTATAGTGGTACCATAATGTGTTAGACTGGGTTAAATATATGAATGCAGGGACATTGATATATGTGTAAGAGAGAGCTTTTCATCAAAGATCAATTGTATAATGAGAGAACATCCCAACCCAGTCTAGATCAAATCTGATATTAGCCCATATGTCCAATATTAGTCCATAAGTTCCTCTTCAGACTCACACAGCACATGCAATGATGCTGAATGCAGGAAATTCACAGGCCAGGGGATGTAACATCTTGTGGATCTAATGCCAGTGGAAGCATCTCAGTCCTGGCTCCTATGATTCTCTGGGTGTGGCTCCTCAACAGGAAGTTGAAGCAGAGAGTGTTTGGACCGCCTCCCAGGAGAAAGAAAGGAAGTTTCCAGAATCTTCTTGAAAAGGCCACACCCACCAGGAAGTATCCCCAGGCTGTGACCTGATTTACAGGCTAGACTCTACCCCTTCACACTTAATATCCTCAGATCGCTGCAAGATTATGTAATCATCACGCTGGTTCAGCAATACAGAAGCAACTGAATGCATTTCAGGTACAGGGCAGCACATGCAAAATCAAATTACAGTACAAAGACAATATTCAGTAGAGGGATTGTGTGTGTGTGTGTGTGTGTGTGTGTGTGCACGTGCATATGCAAGCTTACTGCATACAAAGGAGAAAAAAACTCTTATTTTCCTTTTCCTTTTCAAGAGGATTCCCAAACTTCCCGTAACGTTAACAGTTAAAATTCTAGTTGTTTTTTTTTTTCTCATCATGAAAATAGAGTTAACCTGCCCAAATGTAACATGTGTCCCAAAAAAACAGCTTATTCCTGAAGCTTGTGGTTTAATTCTTGTCTTACATAATTTGAAACCCCTACTAATGAACTTGTGGGATTACTGCGTAGGGGCTTTCCCTGAGAAAGTGATGCTGTTGTTAGTTGCACTGGGTTGATGAGGACCCATGGGAAACCATGCTTTGTGGGATTTTCGAGCTGTGACCTTGTGGATGCAGATTGCTGGGTCTACCTCCCAAGGCATGCACTACTTGGTTTGAACTGCCACATGTGTAGCTAGAGTATTGTTCTTAATTGTCTTAGATACCCGGGGATTTAGATCAGGTGATTTTTTTTTCTTTATTGAATTTTCTGGGCTGAGGAACAAAGGTGTTGAAAAGCAGCTCCATCTCTGTTCTGTCATATTTCTATTCTCTCTGCTGTTGAATAGAATATAGCTATTGCAACCGTCCCTTTTCATTAGAAGCCCAAATTCGTGCCAGATTTATTATAAGCATTGTGAAACTAAAACGAACTTTGTGACTAATGGAAAGTAATATTGCCTTAACCTTTATAAGAATTGAAAAATTAGCACCAAGTCAGCAAAGGAACAAAATAGA
>NW_022111301.1:6670390-6671699 GCF_000313985.2 Echinops telfairi | reverse complement strand
TTGGGAAAACTTATATTATTGATTTATGCTGCTATTGCTATTCATATATGCATAAGAATGTGATTTAGGGACTTGATTATATGAAAAAGAAACTCTCACAATTAGCTTATATATTTAGATAGTTAGATATTCCCCTACAGGCACATTCACAGATGTTTCTCCTTCTTCTTATACAAAAGTGTTGATACAGGGCAAAAGCAAGTGTAAGTTGTGACACTAAGCTGGAGAATAGATCTATAACTTTGAAGAATGATTTATTGCTCAAATAAATTCTAGTATGAACATATCATCTACTTGCTTTCAGTGCATAAGGGTCAGTCTCATTGACTACACAGATCAAGTTCAGCATAAGATTTATGAATAATGGAAACACGCGTCGAGGTGATTTCCAAAGTATTTTGCATGACTACACTTCTTAAATAAAAAGAGCACATGCAATTATAATTCAGGATATTTAAACTTGTTGCCTATTTAAAATTTTATTTTGTGGCTAATGTTGAAAATACATACAACCAAAAGTACACCAATTCAATCATTCCTACATGTGGTCGTTAAGTTTTGTGTCAACTTGGCTGGGCTAAGATTTTAAGTGGCTTGGCAATCAAGATCTAATAATCCCTCGTGATGTGATCTAACACAATGTAATCACTTTCATAATGGATTCTGCTATGAGTAGTTAATCATGAAACAGTTACACTAGGTTGATGCATCCTTATTTTAACCACAACCCTTATGCATTAAATAAAAAGACAAGTCCTAGGGGGTGTGGCCTTCTTCCACTTATAATTGGACTCTGTAAGAAAGTTTACATGCTTTTTACTGGGTCTGGATCCTGCAGCTGATTCATTGATCTCGGTTCTTTAGAAATTAGCTGCCATAGTATCTGTTAGTGCTGGGCGTCATCAGAGACCTGCCATCTGGACTGCCTATCTTGGATTTATTCACTTCCGCAGCCACAAACTTCTGTTTATCAGCCACTAAAGCTTTGAAAATCAGGAGAGACCTCAAGCCTAACATTGGATCCTTGTAATTGGTGCTTACAATCATGTGAGCCATTTCCTTCACACACACACACACACACACACACACACGCGTTTCAATGGTTTTGTTTCTATAGAGCAGTGGTTCTCAGCCTTCCTAATGCTGTGACCCTTTCATACAGTTGCTCATGTTGTGGTGATCCCCCAACCATAAAATTATTTTCGTTGCTACTTCATAACTGTAATTTTGCGACTGTTATGAATCATCATGTAAATATCTGATATGCAGGATGTATTTTCATTGTTACAAATTGAACATAATTAAAACA
>NW_022111301.1:6667369-6669444 GCF_000313985.2 Echinops telfairi | reverse complement strand
TATTCTCTATGGATTGCCTATCTAGATTTCATATAAAGAAAGTCATACAAAAATTAAAATAATGCCCACAAAATAAAACTCAGAAAAACAATTCAAAGGAAAGAATAAGATAATAGATATCAGAACAAATTTAAAATATGTCAAAAGGAAAAACAAATGAGAATATTTTAATTGTAACCTAATTATATCTGCAGTAATTCACTCTCCAGTACACTTTGTCCGGTGCAAGACTATTCAATTCCCTATCAAATGATATGAGGGTGTTCACTGGAGGCTGAATTTGCATGAGAATTCTGCTAATGCATTTTGGGCTATTATTGTTATTTATAGCTTTCTGAAAACTAAATGTTCAAAATTTAAGCACTAATGCACTTTCCTCCTCTCATCTTGGGTTTTATTATTTATGATCTTTAGGTCACATGGGCTGTGTGTTTTCTTTTGACTGTGGACTTTATTGACGTATTACTTAGATGGCGGCTTATTTTAAAACAAACTTCAAAGATACCAGTTACTATTCTTTCAGATAACCAGGTACCACCTGCTTCCTCCAATACACTTTGTATTGTATCTTCCATAGTCACTCATGGATACAAATATTGAGCAAGGCCACATAGTAAGAACAAATTTTTCTTAGGTTAGGGTTACAATGATGTGTGAGCTCAATATTAATTTGTTATATAAATTTTATATGTGTCTCTGGTCCACTTTACAGGCATCATTTTCAGTTTGTTCAGAAATAATTTAAGTAACTTCCATGATAACTCTAAAATAATTCTAAAAAAAAGTTTCTAAATTATGTCATTCTGATGTGGTCTATGAAGCATTTTGTACATACACCTGGTAAAGGCAAAATCTAAGATCAAGGTAGTCTATTGCACATATCCCAGGTCCCGATGGACTGAAATGAAACTAAATTGAAAAATGTGAAATTATCAAGTTAATACTGGGCGGATTCTCCCAATGGGAGCCTATGTAAGCAATGTGTAAGTGTTCTCCCCATGGACAAGCTGTCCTTCCTTGATTCACCCACCAACAGAAATGACATCTTCTCTCAGACGTACACCCTACCCCTGTGCTTACGAATTCCCAAGAAATTCACTGATCACCATGATAGGTTGTTGTTATTGTTACTATTATTGTTATTAGGTACCTTCTAGTTCATGCTGACAGAGAGCAAAGCAGTGTACAACAGAAACACCCAATCCAGTGCCATACTCACAATTGTTGTTATGTTTGATCCCATTGCTACATTGCTACAACTTCTGTGTTTATCAATCTTGTCAAAACCTTCCTCTTTTTTTGCTGCCTCTTCACTTTATCAAGTATGATGTCCTGCTCCAGGGATTGGTCTCTTCTGATGGCATGTCCAAAGCTATGAGACAAAGCCTTACAAGTCTTGTCTCTAAGGACAATTCTGGGTATACATCTTCTAAGACAGACTTGTTTGTTCGTTTGGCAGTCCATAGTGTTTTCATTACTCTTCCACAGCACCATGATTCAAGTGTGCCAACTCTTCTTTGAGCTTCCTTATTGAATGGCCCACTTTTCCATTCAAATGAGGCAATTGAAAATAGCATGGCTTAGATCAGGTGCACCAATATTGAATGATGCAGGAAGCATCAAAGTAATATGGAAAGAACACGGTCATTATACCAAGAAGAAAGAGTTGACATTCAACCATTTTAAGAGGTCACATATGAGCAAGAATCACTGTTATGGAAGGGAGAAATCCAAACTGCACTGAAGGCATTCAGTAAAACAAGCCTCCAGGAACTGATGTGGTATCACTTTAAATGATTCAACAAGTCGATGAAGCACAGGAAGCTCTCACCTGTTGACTGGTAGAGATTCATAGTTGTGCCCATTCCACAGAAAGTACACCCAAGAAAATAAATCAATTAGAGAACAATATTGTTGATGTCACATGCAAAAAGAAATTGGTTGAAGATTGCCCTACATTGGTTGCAACAGTGCAGAAGTTAGAGCTGGAGTCAGAAGAGGATGTGGAACAAGAGATATCCTGGCTGATGTCAACAGCATCTTGGCTGAAAGCAGAGCCTACTGCAAAGATGTTC
>NW_022111301.1:6662676-6663413 GCF_000313985.2 Echinops telfairi | reverse complement strand
CTTGTCAAACTTATATCCTGTGATGTTGGAAATCTTCCCATTGTTTTCAACAATCTTTTTGTTGAGTCTTTAGGATTTTCTACATATAAAAACATATCACCTGCACATAGCATTTCACTTCATCTTTGATCATTTGGAGTCCTTTGATTAATTTCCCTTGTCTAATGCTATGCCTAAGACTTCCAGATCGATGTTGAATAAGAGTGGTGATAGGAGGATCCTTGTCTTATTTCTGTTCACATGAGAAATGCTTTCAGGTTTTCACCATTGAATGAGATATTGGCTGTTGATTTTTCATATATTGCCTTTAGTGTGTTGAGAAATGTCCCTTTTACCCCTATTTTGTTAAACATTTCTATCAGGAATGGATGTTGCTAATTGTCTGCACTGATTTATTGATATGCCATGTGGTCCTTACTTATATTTTTTCGTGGTGGATTTCATTGATTTGGTTTTTTTTTTATAATGTTGAACCAGCCTTGGGTACACAGGATGGATTCCATTTGAGTGTGCTGTATTGATTTTTTGGATATTTTGTTAGATTTTATTGGCCAGAATTTTGGTGAGGCGTTTGCATCTGTACTATGAGAGTTATTGGTATATCATTTTCTATCCTGTGGTCTTTCCCCCCTGATTTTGGTATCTATGTTATGCTCATTTCAGAAAATGAGTTTGGGGATTCGATGTCCTTTTCTATAGTAAACAATAGTCTGTGTAGAATTCGTAACAGTTCTTTT
>NW_022111301.1:6644142-6660990 GCF_000313985.2 Echinops telfairi | reverse complement strand
TTTTTTAAATTTCCTTGTATAGTGTTGTGATGTCACCCTTCACCTCTCAAATTCTAGATATTTGCATCTTCATTTTCTTTTCTCTTGTTAAATTTGACAATGCTTCGTCCTTTTTGTTAATCTTTTAATAGAACCAGCTTTTTGTCTTGTTGTTTTTTCCCCATTGTTTTCTGTTTTTCAGCACATTTATTTCTGTTCTAATCTTTATAATTTCTTTTCTGCTATTGTTTTCAGGTTTATTTTGCTACTCATAGTCTAGTTGTTGAACAATACTGTGTTAAGCCATTGATTTTTGTTTATGCCACTGTTTTCATATTGTGACTTTACTGCCATAAATTACCTTCTGATAACTTCTTTTGCTGCGTTCCAAGCGTTTTGAGTCTTCTGTTATGGTTCTAGTTTGTTTTAAGAAATTTAAAATTATTATCCCTTATTTTGTCTATTGTTTAGTCACTTTTAAGTACTAGGTTGTTCAGTATCCATGCCCTATACAATTTTCCTTTGTTCTTTCTATTGTTGATTCCTATTTTTTAACATTGTAGTCTGAGAATATGGGTTGCAGAATCTCAATAGTTTAAAATTTATTAGAGCTTACTTTGTGTACTAACACATGGTGTATTCTGGGAAGTGCTCCATGTGCATGAGAGAATATCTATATTTTGTTGTTATTTGAGTGCCCTATATAAGTTGAGTTGGTTGATAGTGTTGTTTTGTTCCTCTTCTTTTGTTTTTTTTTCTTTTTCGTTTCTTTCCTGATTATCTGTCTTTCCTAGATAATGGTGTATCGAAATCTACTCTTATTGCTGAGCTACTTCTCTCTTCAGCTCTATGAGAGTTCTATTAATGTATTTTGAGTTCCTTTCACTAGGGCATATATCTTTAACATGGTTATATCTTCTTGTTCTATTATTTCTTTCATCATTATTAAGTGCCCTTTGTTGTCTCTTATAATGGTTTTGACCTTGTAGTCTGTTTCATTGAGATTAATATTGGCACGGTTAATTTTTGGTAGTTTGAATGTTGGTTTGATGAAGTTTGGTAAATATTTTTCCATAGTTTGATTTTTAATCTATTTTTCTCTTTGTGTTTATGTAGACCTTGCATAGGTCTTGTGTAAACTGTATATTAATGGGTATTTTTCTTCCTAATAAAGTCTCAGCCTCTGCTATTTATTGGTGCATTTAAATAAATTATTGATATATGCAGGGCTGTTGCTCTCATTTTGCTTTTTATTTTTGTTTTTCTGGGTTTTGTTGATTTTTATATCAGTCTTAGGTTTGTTTGTTGGTGTGTTGATGTTGATTCTCTGTCTAAAAGTGTCACCCGTTCATATTTTTTTATAATGCATTCTTATTTTTACAAATTTATTTAATTTTCCTTTTCTGAAACTACTCTTATTTCTTCTTGCTGTATGGTCCTTATTGTCTTATTGCTGTATGGTTCTGCTGAGAAGTGTGAGCTTGTTCTTATTGACTTTTGTTTGTTGGGAACTTCTCTACTTCTCCTTGACACTGGAGAGTTTGACTGTTGAATGTCACAATGCTTTTCTTTTTGGGTAGCACTGTTTAGGGTTCTCTTAGCTGCTGCTGTACTTATTTTCTCCTCCTTATGATGTTGGATAAGTTTTCTTCCAAGATTTCTTGTGCTATTTTCTGTGTAGACTTTTTGTTTGTTTGTTTGCTTCTTTTTGCTCTGGCATCCCAATGAGACATAGTTTTTTTTCTTTTCTTTTGATGGTGTTTCACATCATTCAAAGCCTTTCTTCATATTTCTTTGCTTTTTTGTTTATTGTCTCTGTTGTAAATTTTATTAGCAGTAGATGTGTCTATGAGTTCACAAATTAGGTTTTCCTTTTCTATTGATTTCCTTGTTAGTCAGCAAATCATTTTGTCTAATTCCATTATATCATTACTCTTATTTTTCTTGACATCTCTTTGGTATAGGGTTTATAGATTTTCAATTATTTCTTCCATTTACTGAATTCATCTATAAACTATTCTCCTGAATAGTTTTTTTGGCCAGGGCCTTCCTTGCTAGGATATAGGGATTGCTACTATGACCAATGTCTTCGTTTCTATGAAAAAGGATGGTGGGGAGAGTTAGAACCTTCTCTGTCAAGTCACAGGGGCCACTGGAGCCTCTATTATCAGGACTGGGGGATATTTGGGGTCTTCCTTGACTAGGGATGGATGGGACCTTCTTTACCAGGATGCGGGAACACCTCAGGGCTTCCTTGCTAGGGGCAAGGATGATGCTAACATACATTACAAGGGGGTAGGGACATATAAAGCCTTCCCTGCCTAGTTGAGATGGCTGGGTCCTTCCTTGCTGGGGGACAGGGACTACCAAGTACTTCATTCCTGGGAACAGGGGACAGCTGAGACCTTCCTTTGCAGGAGTGGATACAGTCTGGGTCTCCCTTGCCAGGTTTCAGGGACCAATGAGTCCCTCTTTTCTGTGATATGTGGACACTTCAAGCTTTCTTTGTTGGGAAGCTTGTTGGATGGGGCTTTTCTTGTTGGGAAACAAGGGTGGTCATGGTCTTCCTTCATGGGGGTTTGGGAACACCCAGAGCATTTCTTCCTGCTTGCTGGAGCCTTATTTACCAGTTCTTGGAGATGTCTGGGTCCTTCCTTGCTGGGATACATGGTCACTTTCTTGTCTTTGGGCTAGCCTGGGTCTTCCTTGCGGGTTCCTGAGATCGCTGCAGCCTTTCTTGCTAGTGGGCAGGGACAGCTGGAGATTTTGTCTATGGTCAAAAACACTCAAGGCTTTCTATTCAGACCACAGGTTGACTGGGGCCTACCGTGACTTGTCCCAGGCTTTCCTTGACTGGAAATGGCCAGACCCTTTCTTGACAGCTCATGGAGATAGATATCTGGTGACTTTTTGGCTCGGGAATTGGGACAGTTGGAATGTATTTAGATGGGTGGTGGTGAGGGCTAGGGCCTTTCATGTTGCAGGGGTGGCTGAGACCTACCTTGCAAGATTCTAAGAATAGCTGGGGCTATCCACTGGAATCTTTCTTGCTGGGGATCAGGAATACCCAGGATCTTTCTTGCCAGTTCGCTGAAATGGCTGGGGCAATGATTTCTTCCTTTAAATCTATTGTGATTTTCATGGGTTTCTTGTTAACTTTCTTTGGAGCCATGGTTAAGAAATTTTATACAATTAAAGCCAAAAAAATTTAAAAAGCACAATGACAAATATTTTAATGTCCTAACACCAGCAGTGCTTTTTTGTCTGAGTGAGAGTGGTGCTTACACTGAAGCGTCACTTTTCTGTCTTTGGTGAGGTGCTATAGGTGACTCGCTCTCAGCAGTTTCAGATTATTTCAAGACTATCAAGCAAAATTACAACACCTAGCAGATTTTTTCAAACTTTGCTGTTCAAGTAGTGCGAATTTCAAGCCTTCAGACGTTTAATAACTGAAGTATCATTGTACTTGATTTCAATTAAACTTGTTTGGCTTTATGAGCATTTCTCATGATATAGATGAAGTTTAAATACAAATGAAATGCAAAATTATTTTTAGGAGATTGAATGAAAAAGTATACCGTGTGTAGATATTGTGACAGAGAAACAAGTAAATACACGGCTTTCTGAAGGAATATAGCTTTCACGTACTAAGGATAAGTTCTACATACTTTTTCTGCAACCAAAATTAAACAGTGCTCTATCTGCCGTGGTCGCATGAGTTAAATATTGGGCTAACTGCAAGTTGGTGGTTCAAACCCATAGGTTACTTCACAGAAGAAAGATGGGGCTGTGAGTTCCTGTAAAGAATTACGATCTCAGTATACCTATGACGCTGTTGTGCTTTGTCCTGCAGGTTCACTATAATTCACAATCTACTGAGAGGCAGTATATTGGGTTTTAGTTTCTAGTCCTCTTTAGTTATCTATTAATACTGATTGACTCTTTATAGTCAATAAATAAATAAAGATGTCTATTTATTAAAAGCCATATATATTGGTTCCTGGAGAGAATACTTTTTAAAAAATAAAAAATATATATTTATTGAAAAACAGTTTAGTACTTTACATATTTAAAAGCAATATGTTAGAAATTCATATTTGTTATAAGAAGGATAATGTTATAATGCTTATTAAAAGAAAATTATATTTAATATTAAAATGATGGCAAATAAAATAGTTATTCAATGACATATGTAATTAGATAGCTTTGCCCTTGTAACAATAATTTTATGTCAGAGAATATTTTTCGAATGGGTTTTCAGAAAATGTATAAAATACATATCTCTAGAAGAGTATAGAGGAGGTTTAAATCTTTGGTGAGCAAGTTAGGCAGTCAAAAAACTAACTTTACCACCACCCCGGCCCTCACAATGTAGAAACTAAATTGTTCAGATATTAATGTTATTCTAGTGTAATTCTAAACTCCAAAGGAAAAAAACATATTTAATTCTTTTTAAAAAAACTTTAATTATTTTATTGACATATGTCACATATCATACAAACCAATGGTTAAAATACATGAAAAAGAGTTGTGCAATTACACTCCATTTGGGAACATTTTCTTCACTCTTGTATCCACTGTTATTAATATCTCCTGCTTTCCCAACCTCCCCTACTGTAACTCCAAGGAACTATTGATCTCATTGCTGTCTCTATAGGTTTATCTATTATATTTAATTCTTTGGAATTAGCTAAATGACTTGATATTGAGTCTGCATTAAAAGCATAAGATGTTAAAGAAATAAAAAACACACTACGAGCAGATGTGTGCACACCAGATTAGCAGATATGTGCACACCTACGTTCATTGCAGCAGGATTCACAGTAGCAAGAAGATGGAAACAACCCAAACGCAATTGGTGGAAAACCAGATTAACTCTGGCACACACACTCTATGGGATTCTATGCATCATCAAAGAATAATGGTGAAACTATGACATATCTCACGACATGGATGGATTTAGGCGATGTTATGCTGAATCAAGTTAGCCAATCAATAAAGGACAAATATTGTATGAAGTCTGTTATAAAAAATACCAAGATGCCCGGCTATCAAAAAGTATAGCGTCTGGGGTCTTAAAGGCTTGAAGGTAATCAAGCGGCCATCAAGCTCAGAAGCAACAAAGCCCACATGGAAGAAGCACACCAGCCTATGCAACCACGAGGTGTCAAAGGTGTAAGGCATCATCAGAACAAAAAATCTTACCATAGTGAATGATGGGGGGAGTGCGGAGTGGAGATCCAAAGCCCATTAGTAGGCCACTGGAGACCCCCTTGCAGAGGGGTCTCGGGGAGGAGATGAGCCAGTCAGGGTGCGAAGTAACAATGATGAGAAATACAACTTTCCTCTAGTTCCTAAATGTTTCCTCCCCGCTCCCACTACCATGACTCGAATTCGATCTTGCAAGTCTGGCTAGACCAGAGGAGGTACACTGGTAGAGATAGGAACTGAAAATGCAGGAATCCATGACGGATGAGCCCTACAGGACCAGTGGTGTGAGTGGCAAAACAGGGAGGTTAAAGGGAGAATGCGTAGGAAAGAGGGAACCGATTACATGGAACTGTGTGTGACCTTCTCCCTGGGGGACAGAAAACCAAAAAGTGGGTGAAGGGAGACGTCGGACAGGGCAAGATATGACAAAATACCCATTTGTAAGCTATGAAGGGCTGATGAGGGAGGGGGGGAGCGGCAAGGGAGGGGGAAAATGAGGACCTAATGTCGGGGGTTTAAGTGGAGAGAAAATGTTTTGAGAAACGATGTACAAATGCGCTTTACACAATTGATGTGTGTATGGATTGGGATAACAGTTGTATGAGCCCCTAATAAAATGTTAAAAAAATTAAAAATTAAAAATTAAAAAAAACGAGAAAAAAAATATATCAAGAAAAAGGTGTTTAGATATTTATCTATCAGAAATTACATTTTGGCCGTTAAAACATAAATAGCAAGAGGGCAGGAAAAGCATTCTAAGGATATGCTCTTCCATCACTTCCTGTGTGCCCCCTGAATTACATACTTGAGACCAAAGCTTGTTATCCTTGCTTTTAAGAAGAATGTTTAAGGTCTTCCAAGATCAATTTGTTTGTTTTTCTTGAAGTCTATGATACATTCGATGTTTTTGTCCATACAATCATTCAAAAACATCAATTCTCCATCGGTCTTCCTTGTTCATTGTCCAGCTTTCATTTACATATGAGGTCATTGAAAATACTATGGCTTGGATCAGTGGCTCCTTAGTCTTCAATGGGATATCTTTGCTTGTTAACAATCAAAAAGTGTTGCGATATGTTGTTTGATTTTTCTGTCTGCTGCTTCTATGGATATTGTTTATGGATCAAAATAAAATGATAAATGCTTGGCAACTTCAAACTATCAAGAAAACCAGAGCATTAATTCAAACAACACTTATCTTGTTCTTGCTTATTGGCCCAGATTGTAGGGAGTTTTTTGTATGTTTAAATGCAATGCATATTGAAGGCCATATTCATTAATCTTCATCAGTAAGTGCTTCAAGTCCTCTTCACTTTTAGCAAGCAAGTTTGTGCTGTTAGCTACCTCCATTGTTAATGAGGCACCCCCCAATCTTGATGCTACGTTCTTCTTCACAAAGTCCAGTTCTTCAGACTCCACCGGTGCCCTTTCTTTAGCCTCAGAATATGGTGAGTGGTATTTATTGATTTTTTAATATTGAAACAGCCTTGCATATCTGGAAGACATCCTATTTGTAGTTTTTACATTTGTTGTGAAATCCTATTTCTTAGTATCTCCAAAAGTTTCTTTCTTTATGTCCTTATTTTTGTGCATTTAGGGTTTGGAGTCTTGTTTTTATTTTTCTCACTCCCTTTCTTTTCCTTTCTTATTTTGCTTATTGTTTGATGTTTTCTACTGGTTGTATGTAGCTGATTTTGGAATCAGGACAATATCTTTCATAAAATGATTATGGAGTGATTTTACTTCATCGATTTTACTTAAGAAACTATGTAAAAGTAAAAATAATTTCTTATTTAATGCTTGGTAGAATCCTCTAGTGAAAAAAATTAAGACCTGCAATTTTCAAAGTATTTTAATGCTGCAAATTAATTAACTTATTAAGGCTCATAAATTATTTCGTACAGAGTGAGATGTGATAATGTGAATTTTCTAGAAATTGTTACATATCATATGAATTATCAAATATGTGTGTAGAGTAGTTTGTAGTATTCACTTACTACCTTTTCAATGTCTGCAGAGTCTACAATGATACTCAGTTTCATATCTAATATTATTAGTGTTCTTTCTGTATTTCTGTCAAAAATAAAATAAACAAAAAAGGCTTTTTCACTTTCAGAGCTTTGTCAGATTGATTTTTTAAAATAATGTTGTTTTTAAAAAAATAAATAATGCATTTTTTTCCATTGCAATGAATTCCGTTCAGCATTTTTGCTATTATTTTTCTTTCTGTTGCTTGAATTAATGTTCTGGGTTCTTTTATTTTATAGTTTCTTAGTTGAGAGCCCCACTTATTTGAGATTCTCTATCTTTACTAGATGTGAATTTACTGTTATGAAATTATGACACATTAGTACTTTTAATATAATCTAATTTTGGTATATTGAAATTTCATTTTAAATTTCATTTTATTTAAGCTTTCAATTGTATTTCTCTTGAAACCACCTTTGAAATTTCAATTTCGTTTATCTTAAAACTTTGCCTTTGAAGCCTGAAAAATTTCATTTTTAGAAATGTTTACTTTTAAGTGGAGAATTTTCCTTCACCCTCCTGTTATTTGCTTGTGATTTAGTCTCATTGTAGTAATAGAGAACTTTACATGACTTCAATTTGCAGATATTCAATGGATATCTGAAAATAATGTCTAAATTTCTGATATGAACAAGGTGCTAATAATATTTGTTAGTTGTACTGATTGAGGTACTTTTAATTTCTAATATAATTGGTGATTTTCTGTCTACTGTATCATTAGTCCACGGTAAAATGTTAAAGTCTCGATTATATTAGGGTTTATTTCACATATTTTGCAACTTATTGTTGATTGTATGCACTTCTTGAATTATTCTTCTTTTGAAGTAGATTCATATTTACATGTTGAAATACCTTCATTTGCTCTGGATTTTCCTTACTCTGAAGCTCATTTTTCTGATAATATAGATAGTGCACCATGCTCTAAACATGGCCTCTACTGACACCATGGAATGAAGTGACTCATAATTAAGTGATGGTGTTAAAATTAATTTTCATATGTTTGATATCTTCTGGTGCCACAACACTAGAGTTGGTTTAAGAGATGATAGTCTTTCCACTTAAACTTTACTGAAATAGGTGGGAATAGAACATAGTTTTTAATGTAACATTGGTTGGAGTAGAGAAATTATTGTCTGAAAGTTTTCTGTCTTGCTAGGTTGTTCTCTGTCTCGTCCTGTGACTAGAGAGAGCAGTCTTTGTAAGGACTTTAATGATCTATTCTCAGTAGCATTACTGGGTTCCTAGTAACCTGAGCTCCAGTTCCATGATATCAGTTCTATGATATCCGAGGAGGGTGGGGAATACAACAAACAAGAAGGAAACTACAATCATGTGGTTGCTGAGGTTCTGAGATTCTGAGATCCCTATCTGATGTGTCTTCTTGTTTCCACCATAATCTTCTTACATGTTTACACACACACACACACACACACACACACACACACACACACGAGGGGGAAGCCCAAAACAAACCAGAATTATTTTTTCAAAGCTATGTATTTTATTTTATTTTTTTACAAAACAATAGTACCACCTTCAAAGTACTCTCCATTATACTTAATACATTTTTAAATCTGCAATTCCATTCTTGAAAACATTTTTCACACGCATCTGTTTGGATGGCTGACAGCACCTCCCACATTTTTTCTTCACCTCTTCTACATCATCAAATCTCTGTTTTTTCATGCCCCTCTTCATTTGAGGAACCAAAAAGAAGTTACACAGAGATCAGGTGTGTCAGGTGTATGGGGCAAGAGAGGCTTTCTGTTTTTTTGCCAAAAACCAGCACACTGTGATGGCTACATGAGCAGGTGTGTTGTCATGATGGCAAAACCAGTCCCCTGTCTGCCACAAATCAGACCATTTTTGTCTCACACTGTCATGCAATCTTTTTAGAATATCTAAATAGAAAGCTTGATTAACAGTCTGACCTGGTGGAATGAACCCCAGATACATTGTGAGTTGACATTTTCATCCTTTGGGGCAATTGAGGGATGTCAAGAATGAGATTTGTCATCACTTGACATTTCCCCTCTTTTGAAATGAGAAAACCACTTGTCCACTTGACTGTTTCCCATAACACTGTCCTTGTAAGCTGTATTCAACATCACAACAGTTTCAGCAGCTATTTTCCTGAGCAGGACACAATATTTCAAAACCACACACTATTCTCTTAAATCAGCTATCACTGAAAAACGAGGGTCACGTGAAACTGCTTTCATGAAAAAATTCACTGTACCAGCTAGAGCCTTCCCCGGTGACTCCACTGTGTGCACTAACTCAGATCAAGTTGCCAGCTGCTTGCCAGTGGGAAAAAGGCATGCTATGACCAGGAGAGCTTTTTTCCCAGTTTTTTTTTTTTTTGGGGGGGTGGGGAGGGGTAGCTCCTCATATCTTTTTAGTTGTATTTGGTGAAAGGAATAAGACAAAATTCATCTACTCCATCTTATTTGAACTTTAATTTATATGGTAGGTAGTAAGTATAGATCTATTTTCAATTGAATAATAGTACACATGAATGTACATCAAATTTTTCTATATCTAATAAATCACATAATGTTGGTGATTTATCAAAACATTTAGAAAATTTGTGAGAGCATGAAATAAACTCCATTTAGATTTTGCAATTTATTTTAATTCGTTTTTTAATAAGAAAATTGTTTATTATTTCTGTGCCAATTAGGTCTGTTGGTTTGTTTTAATTTTATTTGTATAATTTTTAATTACAGTTAGTAACTTTAGGATAAATTTACTGATTATGTTAGAATTATAATCTTGCATAAATGACTAAACTGTCAATATTTTATACTCTTGTATACTTTTCATATTTATTTATAGTCTAAATTGTAACTAAAAATTCAAAAAAGTAAACAATAGAAAGAATGTTTTCTGACTAAAATTGTCATAAAAATTGTAATCAAAGTCATTATTCTGTTGGTGAGATTTTCTCATAGTACAGCATTTTACATTTTTAAGGATATATATATATATATATATATATATATATATATATATATATATATATATATATATATATATATATATATGAATGTACAGAAAAAAATAATTTTTGGAATAAGGTTGTTGGTGTAGAATAGCCTGTCAGGAAAACAAACACACCTCTCTTGGTAGAAGTACAGACAGTATGCTCCTTAGAAACACAAATAGTGACACTTTGTCTTACCTAGTTTAGAGAAATGATCAGTCATCAGATGAAGAGATTGTGCTTGGCAAAGTTGAGTTTGCAAAAACAAGAGGTCGACCCTCAAGGTTAGGATAGCAGAAGATCAGTCCGTGGTTCATTATGTTGTACATGTAATCAACTTGCTGTTACCTACACAGTGACATGAAAAATAAAATGTATTTGTCAAAAGCCATCTTTAAAAATTAGTACAACTGCAATTTTCTCAAGAGAAAAAAGAAAGGATGTTGATCAACTCCCAGTTTTCTAGTATTTTCATTCTTTATAAAATATAATCAAGTCAATTTCTTAATACTATGGCACAAGCAAAGGAACATTTCAACCACCCAATTCTATTGAGAATAATCTTTATAGTTAGATCAAAATGTTAACTAGAAATGCATTTTCTGGGAAAGGTAGCACTTCTGATAGTGGTGATGTGTACTTGATTAATATCCTATTTAGACAATTGTAACTCACCTCTTAGGCAGAAACCAGTGAAATGAAACATCTAAATCTTATTGCATTAGGCAAAAATATTTTTTCTTAAGCAAGAAACAGGTTTTTACATTATGATCCATAGATAAGAAGCATACAACTTCTCTAAATTAGTTGCTAGCCCTGTAAATGTATTTTCCCTGACAAATTAGACAAGCAAGCACATTAACATGAAAGGTCTTTGTATCTAACATGCACTTCTCTGTTAAAATTTCAGATGCAATGAAATAGAAGATTGCCCTCCAGGGATTTCTTTACAGATGTCAGGCCTGGAAATAATGTGTTAGTTATGAGAGGACTAGCTGACATTTTGAGTAATTGATGGTTGGCTTATAGACAAAAGATTTCGTGAGGTTTTGTGTTGCTAGTTCATGAAATAATTTCTGTCTTTTCTACAACTTGCTAATACATTTAAAATATTCTGTGAAAACTAGATTAAATGAAAAAGGAAACAATATCCTTTTGCATAAAGCATATGTATGTAAGTGTATGTTTAGTTAGGAAACTTTTACTGGTTTTTGTTTCTTTGTTACTCTGGTTACCAGGATTGAAAAAACAATTGAATTTTATTGTCACTGCAAGGAATTGCTCAATGTTTGATGAATTAAACCAATAATTCTGAATAGATGCAAAAGTTTAAAAATTCAAGTATGTTTCAACCCAATGTTTTCCTGAGCACTTGGAAGTCCCCTAACATTGAAAAAGTAAATGAAATATGCATATTATTTGTTACATATATATTAACACAGAGAAATATACATATGTACACATACACACACAAACCTGTTGCTATCACTGTAATTCCAACTAAAGGCAACAGTATATAGGGTTGCTGAGCCTGTAAACCTTTCAATGATTCGATAGCCTCATCTTTCTCTAGAGTAGTGGATGATGGTTTTAAGCCTTTGGTTAGCAACACAACGTCTAATGGGATACTTACAGTGTATATATATCATATGTGTATTTTATAGAATATTAGATACATTGCATACTTACAATATAGTTAATATACTATTTATATGCATAATGGAGGTCTATACATAATATATCATATGTTATATTGTAGATACTATACTACTATACATTAAATTATATTATAGATGTTGTTGCTAGGTTCCATCGAGTCAGCTCCCACCCGTAGTGACTCTCCACAACAGGAGAAAACACTGCACAGTCCCGCGCCATCTTCATAGCTGTTCCTATGCCTGACCCATTGACGCAGCTCATGTGTCAATTCAACCCGTGAGGGTTTTCGTTTTCACTCCCCTTCCACTTTACCAAACGGGATGTCCTTCTCCACGGACTGGTCTCTCCTGTAAGTTTTGCCATCCTTGCCTCTCAAAAGCACTCTTGCCTTACTTCTTCCAATACAGATTGGCTTGTCGTTTCGCAGTCCATAGCATTTTCAATATCCTTCTCCTGCGCTCCAATTCAAATGCATCTGTTTTCTATGGTCTTCCTTTTTCTTTTTTTAATTTTTTTTTGGTCTTCCTTTTTCAATGTCCATTTTCACATGGCTTAGCTGAAATGGAGAATACCCTGCCTTGGGTCAGGCATCCCTTAGTCTTTAAAGAACATCCTTGCTCTTTGACACTATAAAAAGGTTTTGTGCAGTAGATTTGTCTAATTAATGCATACATTATCTTAACTGCTGCTTACGTGAGCATTGATTATGGATCCAAGTAAGACAAAATCCTTGACAACTTCAAACTCTTCTCCATTTATCATGATGATGTAATATATAATAATATATAGTTTATATATTATATCATATATTATATTATAACTATTTTCTGATACAGGGCCAGAACATGAGTCGCTCAGATTAAAAGGGATGAAAAATACAACTGGGGAAGAGCTGCTTCTTCCAAGTAGATTCCATCTTAACAGTACAGATGGAGTAAAGCTTTCAGCAATTTCATTACCATAATTAACCAATCTGTTTAGTGAACAAATATTTGGAGAAATCCGACTGAAGAAGAAAAGAATATCAGGATTGGAAAGAAGTTATTAACCACTTATGATATGCAAATAACAGCCTTGTTACTGTTTATTATTCGGATGACTTTTTAAGAAACAAAAACAACAACCTGCAAACTTCAGTGTACATTGCCTTTCAGTGTAAAGAAAACCAACACCCGCAGAAGGAGTTCAATAGGCAGTAGGCAATATCCCATGATAAACAGAAAAAAAAAACAAAATTAAAGGGATCCAGACTTCATATTGGTTGATTCTATAATCAACACTCATGGAAGCAGCCACCAAGAAATCAAATTATGTGTTGCATTGGGTACTACAAAAGACCTACTTAACTTATTAAAACAAGGAGGTCACTTTGAGGACTAGGTTGCTCCTGACCCAAACCATATTCTTCTCAATTGCCTCATAGGCAGGTAATGGCTGGACACTATTTAGGAAGCAGAAACGTTGATTTATTTGATGTATGGTGTTGGTTAAGGCTGTTGAAAATCCCATGGGCTGACAGAAAAATTAAAAATGCTCCTTAGAATCTGGGATGGGGAGACTGTGACTCACATACTTTGGACATGTTATCAAGAAGGCACAGTCCCTGGAAAGGAACACCATTTGGTCAGCAAAAAGAGGAAGGCCCTAGGGGAGATGTATTGGGATAGTGGCTGCAACAGGGGGCTCAAACGTAACAGCAACTGTGGGTATAGAGCAAGCCTGGATGTTTGATTCTGTTGCATATAGTGTTGCTTTGAGTCAAAACTTATTCCTTGACATTTAACATATGTATTACGTCCTTTGTATTATATATTATTTGCCTGCCCTGATCATTCATAAAAGTAGCCCAATCAAAATTATTTCTCCTTTAATACTTATAAATCAGCTATGCATTTCATGTATTGCTCCTAAAGTCACTACGTAAAAGTCCACAGGAGTTTTCAATCAGATTAGAATTTTAAAAATTCTCAAAAAATGAGGATAAAAAATTCAATATAGCATAGGATAATTAAATTGAATAATTGATATTTCAAGTAAATGATTGCAATTTATTTTACAACAAGCTATTGAAATAATTACAATTCCTTTTTTATGGAAACAATATAAGTGCCAAAAGGTAAAATCATTTTTTGAAGGCGCATAGCTCATATGTGTCTAAATGTGTCAAATTTCTAATTTCAGCCTTGTTCCTTGGGTGCTGGTCATTGTGACAAGCTGTGAAGAACATTAGCAGAGCAGTCTTATGAGGACTATTACTTTCCAATTATTCGCTATTTATTTCACTCTTCCCGATGATGTTTGTAATTACGGGTGTGATTTTGATAGCTCCTCAGGCTGCAAGAAACAGTACAATAGCTAGGGGCATGCATGTGAAGTCGAATATGCAATTTTGGCCTGACAGTATACTCTCAAGGTGACTAAACGGAAATGGAGTACAGAGAGCTTATTGGAGGCATGCAAGTAGAGCACATTGTCTCACTTTCTTTTATCTGCTTATCTCCTGTGGGCCCTCAAGAAACAGAATTTGGAGCTGAAGGATTAGTCTCAGCAGATCCACTTATTTGATTAGTGTCCTGCCTGCTGTGCTTTTACTCGGGTTCATTGATCAAGATGATTGGATTCTCTGTCCTTTGCTGGGCAAGTCAGGCAGAGAAAACAGGATCATTTGCTGAGATTTGAGTCCTTAGGGCAGGCCCTGGTCTTCAAATGCACAGTCAACTGGCTAGTTCAGTATGGTGTTCAGTAATAAAAATAATAAAATGAGTCAAATGGCCCCTCTGTTAGCAGGAAATTTTACTCTATCTGCTTCTCAGCTAGTGAAACTGGACTTTGACATAGCTAGTGAACTGTATTAGATGTTGGAACAGATTTCCCAAAGAGGATAGATGATCCATTGCCTGGAGAACTCTAAAGTGAAATGAACAGAGCTTGACAGAGGCAAAAGGGAAAAAGAAATTCTCTGCATGAAGATGGCCAAATGTGAATTGCTTGGCTTTTATATATAGTGTCTAATTCAACTCTGTTGCACTTAAATGGTATATTGAAAGCAGACTGGTGTATTTCAGGATTAGAAGGAGCACATTAACTTTAGTTACAATAAAATAACACTGGTTAGGAATTTATACATTCTACAGTGAAATATACTAATCAAATGATTGCAAAGCTTAAATGTGTTGTTAAAATTGGGAATCAGCGAATTTAAGAGGAAATATTGAAATAAGAGCACTTTATATATTCACTGTAATACAAAGATACATTCTGAGTTTGTGGATAGATATATATGGCTAAAGTACTGTCCAGGCAAGAAATTTATTTTTCTTCTTGCATAGCTTTTATGTGAATTCAAAGTGTAGCACAATGAGTTAATTAGTGATTCATTTTAGTGGTTTTAAGGGAAATTTTACATTTACCAGGCTGGCTAACAAAAGAAAAACTAAATTACTAAAAGGTGTATGTTAACAGGGGCTCAGGTGGTCCTGTCTGTCAGTAAGTGCTGGACTGAAAGTCAAAAGTTCAGCATCCAAACCCAGCAGCTGCTCTCTGGAAGAAGGATGAGGCAAGCTTCAGAACCCATACAGGGTGTTACTATGAATCAGAATTGACTCGATGGCAATGAGTTTGTCTCGTTTGCTTATTTGTCTTATTTGCTAACAAGAGTAATAATTACTGAGGTGAAGGTGATCATCACATTTTCTTTTCTTTCCATTTTTAAAAATAATGTCGTACTAAAAGGTATCTTCGTTTAAATATCCTGGAATATATAGCATTGATATTTCCATGTAAAAACCTGATTTTAAATGACATTTACATTGTTGCTTCTATCATTTAATTTAAAAAGAAAAAATATGTAATTACAGTCACAAACAGGTAATTCATGATATAATAAAGCTGATGCTTCATGCATTGGTACTTCCCTAGCAGCTTAATAGTTTAAACCAAATTTCACATGGGTTATCATTTGAAAGGAAGCAGTGATTTTTAGCTCTTTATTGCACCTGAGCAAACATCTCCAATTACAAATATTTCCTTTTCTCAGCGACTTCAGAAGTATTTTATTGCTTATATCTTATTTACCAAATAGTTCAGGATGAAATGTACTGTCTTCTCACTTGAATTTTAGCCTGTTAACTTCTCTAATATACCCCACAAACATGAGGATCTTCTGTGAGTTCTGTGTGGCATTAAACTGAAGTACAGAATGCAAGATGTAATATTGTGTGTGAATGGGATGGTTGGTGTCAAGATAGGGTAAAAGAGGGCTGGAGGATGGAGGCATGACTGACCTCTGCCTTGTGACAATCAGCCTGGGGAGCTGAAGGAAGTCAAATGTGTCCTCCATGCTTGTGTTAGTTTGGGTAGACTAGAGAAACAAATTCATAGAGACACTCATATGTGTATAAGAAAGAGGTTTATATACCAGAGCAATTGAATAATAGGAACACATCCCAGCCCAATCCAGATGAAGTCCATAACTCCGCTATTAACCCATATGTCCTATACCCATCTGTAAAATCCTCTTCAGATTTACAAAACACATGCAATGATGACGAATGCAGGAAGATCATAGGTTAGTGGGTGGAAGATCTTGTGGATCCAGTGGCAAAGTAAGCATCTCAGTGCTGGCAGGGGTCTCCATGTGGCTCTTCCAGCTCCAGAGCTCTAGGGTAGCTCCATGTGACATGTTAACGGAATTGTCTCACAGGGAGTAAATATGTGTCCTACCTCTAGGGAGCTATTTATCTCCTTAGCCCCTCCAAATGAGGTCAGCAAGCTGCGACCTGACTGACAGGCAAAAACTCCACCCCTTCACTTTTAAGACTCTCAAATTGACAACAGATTATGTAACTGCCACAGTGCTACTCTCTCAGTGGTCCACATTCATTCTTTTACATGTGGATGTCCACATATCCTGGCAATATTTGTTGAAAAGAATATTTTTTCTACATTAAATTGGGGACTGAGCATGATAGTGGGACAGGAGGAAA
>NW_022111301.1:6627558-6642865 GCF_000313985.2 Echinops telfairi | reverse complement strand
TTGTTTTCAACTATCAATTCTATTACACTAAAGCATATTTCACTCTTATACAAGTGCCACCTTGTCTTGATTGCTATGGTTTTGAAATTTGGAGATGCAAGTTCTTCAATGTTTTCTTGTGTTTATATTATTTGGTTGTTCTGGGTCACCTGAATTTCCATATGAATATTAGTGTTCACATGCAAAATTCTCCAAAAATTTATTTGGGACTTTGTTAAAGCTTGTTAAAACTGTAGATCAATCTATGGATCCTTGTCATTTTAACATTGTTAAGTCTTTCAGTTCATAAAACTGGGAGGGGCTCCTAATCTTAGAATAATATTTTTAGTCTTTGTTCATTTATGGTAGAGTCATATCCTGGATCTTCCAGGCGCACCACACGCTCCAAAGGCTACACCAGAGAAATCCGATGCAGAAGCTCCACTAGGTGAACTGGCCTCTACCTCACTCATCTCTGTAACCTGAGGACTTGAGACTGGAATTTCATGGTGTTTAAAGAAGTAGAAGAGAGCTATAACAAGAGTATTGAACTGTTGAACAGAGGGCATTTAAAATGTAGGTGGGTAAACATTGACTTACTATATCAATACCCTACTTGTTGTATTAAGATATGTATTATTTCAATAGAACTGTGACTGATATTGCCAGTAATTATTATTGTAAATTTTGCCTGACAATCAACTCCAATTATTTGTGTAAATAGCATCCAGCAACATAAGGATTTAGTCTGCCGGAGTGCATAGCTCATGCATTTTAATATGTAGTTAGCCTACATTGGTCCAATATCCTTCTCTCAACAGTTTTAAAAATTAGTACCAAGGGCTAATCAATGACATTATTAATGGAAAATCTTTATGCTCCAGGGAGACGATCGGTTTATAGTTTTAAAATAACTGAAGCAACCCAGTGGTATAGGTTAGAATTGTCTTATAGGATTTTCAAGACTTTAATTTCCATGGAAGTAGACTGCTACAACTTTCCTTCTGTGGAGTTGCAGGTGGGCAGAAATGCTGGTATTGTGGTTAGCAGCTCAACACTTAATCACTGGGTCACCAGGGCTCCTTGCTCCAAGCATAAGGTATTTGAAAGTTATACTTCATACTTATAGCTAATAAGTAACACTGTCACATAGAGTAATCCAATAAGCAGCTTATACAAAAAGAATGTATTTATTTATTTTTCATGTAAGTCAGTTTCTTACTTAACTTTGAAATATCTGCTCCAAACAATGTAGACTACTTTATGATCCCTGGACTTATCAGACTCCTCATTGAATGCGCCCTGTTGCTCTTGTCCTTTCCACTTAGTTTGCCAGGTGAGTTTCTAGCCCTCCTTTCGGGCCTAAAATAAAACTAAAAGCCATTCTCTTTCTTACTACTTGATTCCTGAGTTAGTTTATTGTGCCATCCTGGCCAATAACTACATGTGGGATTAATTGAAGGGCAGAGGGATAAATGGCTTGGTGATTCTTGCCTTTCTAGTTCTCTGGTCTCTTGCTTTGTGATGGTCGCACCAGGGTGCAGCTGCCTTAGCAGTTGCCTGCTTTATCTTGCAAAGCTGACTTCCTGCAAGACCATCCCCAAGGAGAAGCCACATGGACCTACCCAGATGCAGCCCTGGGTGCTGGAGCAGCTGTGTGGAGACCACTGCCAGCGCTGAGATGCTTACACTTTCACGGACTCAGCTTTCCTCCTGCAATAGGCATCATTGCATCTGTTTGTGAGATGGAGGAGGACTTTGTGGATTGGTGTTGGACATATGGGTTAATGGGTTTTTGTTGGATATGTGGGCTTGGGCAGCACTGGGTTGGAATGCTTTCTTGATGCACACTTAACCTTCATATAAAACTCTCTCTTATACATGAGTTTCTGTGGATTTGTTTCTCTAAAGTACCCAGACTAATACACTTCCTTTTCCTGTCTAATATAACGACTTCGTTAGCTATTCTTCTGTATTCTTAGAGCATATTCTAATTTTCTTGATGTAATGTACTCATTCATATACTTTTTTTCATTTCTCTTTTTATATTAGGATCTCTTTGAGAAATAGAACCACATGTCATCCAGTTCTAGATGTCGGTTTCCAGAATAATGCTTAAATCATCGTATCATTGCTTAACATATAAAGGAACACTTAGAAACCTCTCTTTTCAAGAATTATTGAAGGGCTCTGGGTCATACTACATATCCCATTTTATATAAATTTAGATTTTTACAAAGAATAAAATAATGCTTTTTAAAAATCTAGTAAAGTTTTGTAGTAAACCATCAAAATAATATATTCATATATTTTATGTTGTGCATTATACTTTTGGAATGGTTTCCTATGAACATCTTTTGTGAAAGTAGAAAGTTCAATCCTATTTTCTAGATAAGAGTGGGTTCACCTTTCTAATTACACCTCAGCTTATTTCCCAAGGGACAAAACACTATTTTAAAGTAAATTACCATAACATTAATGAAGTCAACTCTATTTACACAATAAAGCAATCAATAGATACATATTGATCCCCCACTATGTGTCAAGAAATGAGATAAGTATTAGATTAAAAAAATGTATGGTTGATACTTCAGAATATAAATAAACAAACAGATAACTAAAAGGTAGGCCTTTGATAGGAATATGTACATGGAGCAGGGACATAAATGTTAGTCTTTGGACAACTAAAGAGTAGCAATTGTAAGTTTTATTCTTGCTGTTTTTGTTTCTTAGTTCATTTTCTTTCCATAGACGTTAGGTGGAAAGTGTGAAAGCAATAACTGACCTAACAGGCATGAAGGAAGACATCAAAGATAGATGGATAGTCATATAGAAAGAATTAGAGAGGGAATGGTATGCTGGGTGTTCTATGAGATACGTTTGCGCTGTCGGTTCAGCAGTATGCTACTCTTGGTGAAAGGGACTGTGATAGAATCTGTGATTGTTACCTTTTAGAACTAAAAAATAAAACTAAGTCAAATATCTTGATATGCAGAGATCCCTATGAATTATCTGGCAAGGCCCTAAATGCAATTTCAGGACGCCCTCAACGAGGAAAGCAGATTCGACACACACACACAGCATACGAAGCCGTAAGATCGCAGAACAGAGGGATGTGACGCAGCCACAAACCTAGAAGGGGTGTCAGTGGCGACGACGACCAAAAGCTGGAAGGGACAAAGGGAGTGAGTCTTCTCCCGAAGACCGGAATAGTGAAACTGATTCCAGATTCCTGCCCTTCAGAACTTCAAGAGGCTAAATTTCTATTGTTTTAGGCCATCAAGTCTATAGTGATTTATTACAACTGTCGTAATAAAACCTAAAACGTCTGGTAAAGTCCAAATCGGGCGTGTCTATCTAACCCAGGACAACTATAGTTCCCCCAATTATTAATGAAAACATTTTAAAAATAGATCACTTTACCCATAAAATTGAATATAAAATCAATACATCACTGCCCTGCTGCCAATTCTAACTCGGGTGGCCCTGTAGGACACGGTGTAGCTGCTGCTTGGGGTCCCCGAGATGTGCAGTCTATTGGAGCGCAGAGCCTCACCATTCCTCCACGAACCGGCTCAGGGATTCAAACAGCCTACAGTTTGCTTAGCAGCTGGTACTTAAACCATACACTACCAGGATCCTTTAAAACTGAATATCAGTTTGCTGGCATCGAGTCAATATTGACTCATAATGAGCCCCTGTGGGGGGTTTCCAAGACTGTAATAGTTGTTTATGGGAGTAGAAAGTTCTGCCTTTCTCCCACTGCCGGTGGTTTCGAACTGCTGACCAGGGGTTCGCAGCCTAATGTGTAACCACTACACCATGAGGGCTCCTACTACACTTGTAAAAATAAATGTAAACGTAGAATCTCACCACATGTGTTTATTATAATCAGGCGTTCTTTTTTAGAGTCGTCATTGTGTTCCAGCTCAAATAAGAATTATGTTTGTCAGAGGATAGTCCTTAGTTTTATTGAAAAGGATGTGAATTTCAAACTTCTTAGCTACAAAACCCTTTGACAATTTTATCAAATCCATCCATATGCCCATGCAAATGCACAAGCATGTAAAATATGCAACACAATGTAAAATATGCAACACAAATGTATTGGTTTTATGAACTGCAGAAGCCAAATCAACCAATGCATGGACATTTGTTTTGAAAACAAAGAGATAAGGTATATTTGAAAAATAATTAGTATTAGGACTCAAAAATTCAATTATGTGAGCTTTGTAGAATTTATTTCAATATTTATTAAGGGTGAACAAGATCACATAAAATATAGAGAAAAGACCCAGTGCACCATATCATTGTCTGCCAGTGAGTTAAAGTGAAAAGTGATATTTGGTTTTACCCCATTTTTTGTTTAGCCTCTCATGTATATGTGTCTGCTGATATGAAAGGTAATCTTTAGGTCTTTTCCATTTCTAACCCCCCACATCTCTCCAAATATAATATTCACCTTCTACATGCCAGAGAAGATAGAGCCAGATTTAAAAAAAATTAGAACAATATAAGTCCTCAGGAAATGCTGACAAGGAAAAATACAGAATTGGAGTAGCCAAGAGGAAAATAAATTGCGAAATAATTCACATCACTGTGATTTTCTTTCTGTTCTGAGGATATTGTTAGATTGATACATCCACACTTGTTTCCTAAGCCTTTTTGATATTTAGTTACTATATCTGATTCTGCTAATCAGGCAGATATCTAATTTCATCTCAATATAGATTGTTTATGTAAATTATGCTTTATGTGCACAGTCTCTCTGGCAGCCACAGTGTCAGTCATCCTGAGCAGAGTCCCTCTTGAAAATAAAAACATGTATACTAACATAGCGGGCCTTGTATTGTGCACAGTTTCCAATAAGAACATATTTGTCAAATATAGTTAAGTCAGTGGTCCACCAATGGGTTTGATTTTTTTAAGTAAGGAAGAAGGAAAGAAAGCAAAATAAAATTGTGGTGGAATCAATAATGTCTGCATTCTCACATTTCTCTCTGTGTAATAACTATCTAGATGGAAAAGATGGAATAGAGACTTTGAACTCTACTGGCTAGATTTGTTCTGCACACTGCTTACTACGTATTGTGCTACAGAGTCTCACACTTGATGCGATTTTTGATCATACTAATGAATTTGTACTAAGCTAGTATGTTAGGCCAAGTTGACTAGAAAAACAAATCCAGAGACACTCATATGTGTGTAAGAAAGAGCTTTATATGAAAGAGTAATTATATTTTGGGAAAGCGTCCCAGCCCAGTCCAACTCAAGCCCATGAGTCCCATACTAGTCCATAATCCCCTCTTCAGACTCACATGCTCATGCGTTGCACCAGCAACATGCAATGAAGCAGAAGGAAGGAGGGTCTCAGGCCAATGGTTTCATGGTGCAAAGTCATGTGGATCCAATGGCAGTGGCTCTGGCAGCAATTATCAGGATCAGTCAGCAAGAAAGGTGAAATCAAAGAGAGAGGGGTAGATTCCCAGGCCCCCCCTTAAGAGAGGGCCTTAGCCACAAGGAGTCACCAAGAGGCCACAAGGAGTCACCTGATTGACAGGCTTCACTCCTTTCCTTCACTTTTATATATGTTCAAGTTGACATGAACGTATATAACTACCACAGCTATGTATTCTTCATGACAGTTCACAGGAAACAATATTAATGGCAGTGGTTATTATAAATTGACTGAGAGGCATGTGGATTGAAAAATTATGTATGTGTTAAATTAAAAGTTTAATATATGTATAAACTCAGCATTCTTCATTAATTGTTCTATTTGTTATGGTAACTTTGTCTAGTTTTATTGTGGCTGTGGATAGCAAACCGAGTGGAATATTTCAGGTATTTATGGAGCAGAATAACTTTACCATTATGAATGTGGCACTGTCCACAGGCAATTGGGTTTCATCAAAAGAACATTTTATTATTTTATACATGTACACTTTGCAGAGTTATACTAAATGCTTGTTTTAAAATAAGTTGAAAAAGTATCTTAATATGTCAGTGATTATTAACAATAAATTTTCCTAGTCAGGGTGCAGTGTAGCAACGGTGAAACATATAACTTTCCTCTAGTTCCTAAATGCTTCCTCACACCCCTCACCCAAACTATCATGATCCCAATTCTACCATACAAATCTGGCTAGACCAGAGGATGTCCACTGGTACAGATAGGAACTGGAACTACAGGGAATTCAGGATGGATGATCCCTTCAGGACCAGTGGTGAGAGTGGTGATACTAGGAGGGTGGAGGGAGGGTGGGTGGAAAGGGGGAACCAATTACAAGGGTCTACATATAACCTCCTCCCTGGGGGATGGACAACAGAAAAGTGGGTGAAGGGAGACATCGGACAGGGCAAGATATGACAAAATAACAATTTATAAACTATCAAGGGCTCATGAGGGAGGTGGGGGGGAGCGGGAAGGGAGGGAGAGGATGAGGAGCTGATGCCAGGGACTTAAGTGGAGGGCAAATGTTTTGAGAATAATGAGGGCAATGAATGTACAAATGTGCTTTACACAATTGATGTATGGGTGGATTGTGATAAGAATTGTATGAGCCCCTAATAAAATGATTTTTTTTAAGTATGTGTATATTTACTGTTTGGAGTCCAGGCCAGAAACAAGGAGACTTGGTGGCATGCTGGTTACGTTCAGTTTGAAGCCACCAGCTGCCCAGGGGGAGCAAGAGGGGGCAGGCTTGCTATTTACATAAAGAGTTACAATCTCAGAACTCATGGGGGCAGTTATACTTTGTCCTGTGGAGTCATTATGAGGCAGAATAATTCAATGGCAGTGAGTTTGTTTTTTAAAAATTATATTTAATAACTTTAAAAAATCAAGGATGTTACTTTGAGGACTAAGGTGTACCTGACCCAAATCATGGGACTTTCCATCACTTAGAGGTATGTGAAAGTTGGACATAGAATAAAGAAGATTGAAGAAGAATTGATGCATTTGAATTATGGTGCTGGAAAAGAATATTGAAAGTATGATGTACTGGCAAAAGAACAACTACATCTATCTTGGATGTCCTACAGCCAGAATGCGCCCTAGAGGCAAGGATGGGGAGGCGGCGCCTCACGTACTTTGACATGTTGTCAGTAGAGACCAGTCCCTGGATAAGGACATCCTGCTTGATAAAGTAGAAGGCAGAGAGAGAGAGAGAGAGGAAGAATTAGCACAGTGGTTCACACATCAGCACCATTGTGAGCATGGCACAGGATTCCGCGGGGTGTCATTTCTTCGGTTCCCCAAAGGCCACTGTGAGCTGCGACTGCCTCCACAGCACTTCCCACAGGAACAGGGTGTTGTTTCTCACATTTTACGAAAGCTTATCCTTTTTCAATAATATAATTTCTATATTTTGTTAAAAATGTGATCTTGTATATAATTTGTAGCCAAAATGAAAGAATGAAGCCCAATATCTAAATAATAATGTGTGGAATTTATACATTAAATAAATAATCCCCTTATGTCAATTTTCTTGAATGTCCTTTCTGTAATTCTAAAGTTTAATTTTCAGAGTTAATGCTTTCAAATATTTACTTACATAACTGCAATCAGATTTAGAGCCCTGGTGGTACAGTGCTTAAGGGTCAGACTGTTATCCCCAAGATCAGTAGTTCGATGCCACCAGCTGCTCCACAGCTGGGACTTTCTACTTCCCTGAAGAGTCACAGACGTGGAAATCCACTGGGGCAGTTCTACCCTGTCGTTTAGTGAAACGATGAGTCAGAATTTAGTCAATGACAGTGAATGAGAAAAAGATTTTTAATACCAAGCAAGCAGAATAAAAATCATCAAATGAAATTTACTAAATTACATTCTTGCCTGTAATATTAAAGGTACTATTAATTAAATGTAAGTATTATTATTTCTCCCCATTTTTGATAGATTGAGAAACCAGTTCTAGAGAAGCTACATGCTTTCTCCACTGCTTGAAAGAGTTTTTCTAACGTCTGCACCAAGGATCCATTTCAATTGTGATTAGTCTGGTAAGAATGCTGATTTCTGACCTGACTTAAGTAGAGAACAAAGAGAAACAACGGAGGAGGGGAGGAGCAGAGATGCACTGCCATGGACAACATGTATATCTAAATCAAGGTGTCTGACACAAGTATATACTAAAGCACTTACCAGTTCAATCAACGTATTTCACCAAAGCTTATTGGCAATTCTGATATGGGGGGGATAAGAATATATTACCTATACCGCAAACAGCAAATCACTCCCTTCGAAATAAGTGAGGCTCTAAATCAGCAAGGTGAGGCTCTAAATCAGCATGCTTTCAAAGCCTGTTTCAAACAAACTTCAAAAACCCAACAAAGCTTTAAGAAGCAAGAGAATTTACATGGAAAAACCTGCTGAGCAGCAAAGAGAGAGGCTGGCTTTTTACAACTCAGGCATTGAATTGACCCTGGGTTTAGTAGACATGCACAGTGCCAGGTTCTACACACTGCAGCATTGGCCACAAATAAAAAATAACCTCCTTATTCATTCATCTCTTTCAATAAAGCTGGACACATATGTAGTTAAAAATGATGGTGTCTGAGTTATACAAGGGGGTTACAAACAGTTTGTGAAATAAAAACAAACTTTTTGAGGGCATATACTTGTATAGGTAATAAAAACACATCATCAAAATATATGCACATTTAATAAAGTTTTAGACAATAAACAGTGATATTGTCCTTTATACATATGCACTTAAGAAGCCATGTGTTATTCGTAGTGACCAGCATGGAAAACAAGAGAATAGGAGTCAGTTTGGAGAAGCTTTATGAAGATCTTTGATTTTTGTAATAAAATTATGGTAAGAAATATACATTGTTAGTATAGAATATAGAATGGTGACCATGTAAGACATAACTACCTTCAATACTGATCTAAAGGAAACATTATCTGCTTTTCCTATACTTTCCAACTTCATGTTTCATACAAATTTTTAAAAGAAACTCTGCCTAGCAGACCTATTAAATAAGATTGTACTACATTTATTTTGAAAGAACATTGCAGGGAACAAACAAACAACACAAAAACAGATGGCAATACATATACATGCACTATTAAAACCTCTACAAATACCAAAATGATGTGGTAGTACATTGTGTTACAATTTTAAGCAATTGACCACAAAATAATTATTTTAATGTCTTCAGATATTATTTGGTACTTCGATATGCAAGATAATACTCAGCCCCATATGTTGACAAATAGGATGCTTGCGAGAAGGTGATATATGGACTACCTTTGCATACATTTATTTTATATGCATATAATTTTTGAAGTGAGTACAGTCAGCTACAAACCTGAAGTAACAGAATTTGACATATGGGAATATAGAGAAAAAACGGAGAATTGAAATATACAGTCAAGCAAAAATTTCTACATGAGCTGAGCTTTGAAAGATGAGTATAATTTAGCTAAGGAAGAAGGTGAAACTCATTTGAAGCAGGATGAATACAGCATTTCAAAGCACACAGACCTAAGAGATCATAACAAGCTAAAAGAGAGTATTTGAGACACGTAGGTGGATTGGTTGCAGATGAGGCTAAGGATGTGATTGCAGGCAGATCTTGGAAACCTAATGTGCAAGAACAGAACGTGTGACCTTTATTGTCCCTTTTCCTGAAAGCTTTCAGAATGTCTTGAGGGATTTTTGGGAGAGGAATGACATAATTACATAGGTATTTGGAAAGAGGCCAGACTGAAACAGAGAAACCATTAGGTGGCTGAAGGAGGAATTTAGGTGAGAAATAGCCCCTACATTAGCTGTGAGGTTAGAGACATGTAGGCATTATGGAAAATGTAAATACTGTAAAGTAGAATCAATAATCGCATGGCTCATTGAGTGTGGGGGAGTGTGTGCTGCAGGGAGGGCAAGGGTGAATGAGAGGACAGAGCACACTCACTGAGGTCTGCCGACAGGCTTCAGTGATGCTGTTTATTATAGTGGTGACAAGGAGAAGACAGATCACATAGCCTCAAAATCCTTCAAAGCAAAAGTCCTTCTGAATACATTTCTCAAATAGTACTACTACCTTCTTTCTTAGACCTCTCTTTTATTTTATCTGAAATGCTATATCATACTCCTATTGCCATACTTTGATGTACATGTGAGACAAAGGGAGCCAACCTCAAAGTTGTCAACATAAAAAGTGATACAGAAAAGAAAAGGAAACCATTAAGAGGCCAATAACAACATAAAACAAGGCAGCATGTCACAGACAGATAAATATCTTAAAATAAAGTGATACAATGGTTCATTCATTATTTAAGCAATATTTTGGATAATTTCATATTGTTTTTGTTCGTTACTGTGCAGTCAATTACAATTTATAGTGAGCTTATGTGTACAGAGTGAAATTGCACTCCCTGGGATTTCCATAGCTGTGAGCTTCATAAACAGATCTTCAATCCTGGCTTCTGAAATGATGAGGTAGGTTTGAACTGCCAACATTTTCTCTCCTAGTGGCCTTAACCATTTGTGCCATACAGGGATTCCTGTTTTAATTTTACAAGAACTCAAGTTTATTTGTTGTATAAGGCAGTGTTATAATTTTATTTATATTTAACTGGATTTATCTTTCACTGTGGAAACTGCATTTATATGAGAGTCATTGTTTTGGTTTTAATTATGAATGGCAACTCTACCATATCGTGTAGTCACATATGCGTACACATACACAGAAATAACTCCAGCATTTCTATTCTATTCCCATCCTTTCTGTTCCTTCAAGAGTATCATTTATCTTGCATATTATACAATTTTAAAGATTTTATAATTTTAAAGTTTCTATTTCTCATAAGGCCCTTAGCCTTTCTTCACCTTTAAAACTCTTTAAAATTCGGAGCGCTTCAGAGACGAATTAACATGGAGACTAGGTGCCTTTGACTGATTTTGAATGAAACTAGATTCTTGGTGTCTTTATGATTTAATTAAGTTGTTCTTGCATAAGAAAAGTCTTTCCAGGAGTACCTACTTCTCACATTGTATCAAAGTAACCTGAATCATAGATTAATAATTAATTGTGAGGACCTAATGCTGGGGGCTTAAGTGGAGAGGAAATGTTTTGAGAATGATGAGGGCAATGAATGTACAAATGCGCTTTACACAATTGATGTATGTATGGATTGTGATAGGAGTTGGATGAGTCCCTAATAAAATGATTAGAAAAAAAATTAATTGTATTTTATGTTCAATAAACTAATATTAAATATTCATGATGTTTTAAGTTAAATAAACTATAGGATGTGGAACACTTTATCAAAGTCTAGCAATTATCTTATATTTCTGGAGCTGGGTATATTATTAGCAGTTCTACCGAATCACACAGAAGGCCTGGGTAAGCACTAACTGCAAGGTCAATGTTCAACCCTACTCCTAACTTTACTTTTGTGATGGAATATTATAATCAATTGTCAGGATTTTTGAAAATCCTTTGGGAGCAGTGATGAAAATTGTATGGCTGTTGTTTCAGCATTTTGTTCCATTATCTATATCATGAATTTTCATGAATCTAAGAGATCAATATTATTAACATACAAATAAGCTACAATGTATCTACCACAAAGAAATCATGCCACAATAATCCCACAGTTCTAATTATTGAACTATATATGCGTTTCTTCACAGCAAAATCTTTGACAGAGGAATCCATAATTGCAATATTTGCTTCTTCTCTTCCTTTCTCACTGGAACTACTCCAGTCACCCACTTGAGCATAACAATATTTCAAAGAGCTTTCTCAAAGATCACAATCACCCACATACTACTACATCTAATAGTTCATTCTCAATGCTCACAAAATTTCACTGGGCAGTATTTAAGAAAGCCTATCACTCTTTCTTGAATTCATGTATTTGCTTTGGTTTTCAGGAAATCACATATTATTCTTTCAATATCTCTAGTCATTCTATTGGTGTCCTCTGATAGCTTCTTCTTATCTTACTGATCTCTATATTTTGAAATATTTTAGGACATATTCTTAGGACCTGTAGCTTTACTTAGCCATCCTATACAATCTTAAGGCCTTAAGCAATATCTATAAATTGACAGGAGTCCTTTCATGATGAAAAAGTGTACTACCACTGACTACTAACTGGAAGGTTGACAGTCAATTACCCATTGGTGTTTTGGAAGAAATATCTAGTGTTCTATGATATGCATTGTTAGTATTACTTCTATAGAACACCCAGCTTAGTACATGTACTAACATATTTATTTGATTTATCTAATAATTATCTGAAGAATCACTGGTGGTACAATGGTTAAGCACTTTTTTGTAGTCCTTAATAAAAGAGTTATCAATATTTTATCTGGTACCTGTGATTTTATTGGCTTTTAAAATTATTTTGTACGTTATGTAGAAAAATTGAGTCTTGTTGATTGACCTGACAGCTTATCCAAAGATGGGTATTTTGAATCCAGCAGTCCTGTGTGAAAGAAATATGTGACTGCTTGCTTCCCTAAAGATTAAACTCTGTAAACAATATAGTACCTTTCTACTTGATCCTAGTTGGTTGCTGTGAGTTGCAATTTGCTGAAAATTGACAATTTTGGATACATAAGTGTACACACACAAAAAAGAAAGTTCTTCCAAAGTTGAATTCCACTTTTCCAAAATTTTTTTAAGTCCTCATATACATGAAGGAAAGTCAAAGAATATGACTATAAAATAACTGGGATATTTATTTTTTAATTATATAATTTATAATATAAATATATGATTATATTAAAACATAAACAATTTAATATTTTAAAATTACTTTTTGTCATCCAAGGAAGTACCCCCCCAAAACAAAGAACAGATTTTTTTCTTCAAAGCCATGTATTTAAATCTTTTTGCAAAACAACTTTATCACTATCAAAGTACTCTCCGTTACACCTAATACATTTGTCAAATATGTGATTCCATTCCTTGAAAATATTTTTCATACTCATCTGTTTGGGTGGCTGATAGTACCTCCCTCAATTGTTTCTTCGCCTCTTCTACCTCCTCAAATTTTTGTCCTTTAATGGCCCTCTTCATTCTCAGAAACAAAAAGAAGTCACATGGAATGCGGGCATGTGAGTAAGGTGTGTGGGACAATAGAGGTGTTTTCAAAAGAAACACAAAAACTGCCTCCCTGAGATGGCTGCATGAACAGGTACATTGTCATGGTGGCAAAACCAATCACCATATCTGCCACAAATCAGGCCTTTTTTGTCTCACACTGCTATGCAATCTTTTCAGAACCTCTACATAGAAAGTTTTATTAACAGTCTAACCTGGTAGACTGAACTCCAAATGCACTATCCCCCTCACATCAAAAAAACAAATGAGCATCATCTCTATCTTTGATTTTGTTTGACAAGCCTTTTGGGGCAAGATGACGATGGCATCTTCCAGTAGCTTGATTGATGTTTGCTTTCAGAGCCATAAGAATAGCACCATGTCTCTTCACCAGCAATGACTTTGGAAAAAAGTCTGGTTCGCTTCAAAGCTGTTCTTTCAAAGCAAAGATTTCCACTGAATGCTCTTGTTCCTGGTCAGTCAGAACCCAAAGCACAAATTTCACAGCGAACCTTCTCATTCCCAACTCTTCCACTAAAATTCGCTGAACTAAGTTCCAAGGTAGTCCAGATAACTTCCCCATCTGTTCAGTGGTCCATCGTCCGTCTTTGGCCACAAGTGCATGAATTTTATTGACATTTTTGTCTATTGGGGAAGTTGACAGAAGTCCAGAATGAGGTTTGTCTTCAATTGACATTTCACCCTTTCTGAAAGAGAAAAGACTCATACACTTCAGTTTTTCCCATAGCGCTGTCCTTGTAATCTCTGTGCAATATCAAAATAGTTTTATCAGCATTTTTTCTCAAGCAGGCAACAAAATTTCACAGTCAAACGCTGTACTCTTAAATTGGGCATTGCATAAAATGAGGTTCAGCAAAACTGCTTTCAAGAAAAAATTCACTGTGACCAGAGACAGACTTCCCAGGCAGTGCCACTCGGTGCACTAATTCAGAGCAAGTTGCTGGATACTTGCCTAGAGGAGAAAAATGCATACTAAAGCTCTGCCCAGGGGAGCTCTTTCATGATTTCTTTTGGTTATTGTGATCGTTAAGGTTTATTGTGCCACCTAGCCAATGAACACATGTGGGATTAATTGAAGGACAGAGAGATAAATGGCTCCATGAGCCTCAACTTTCTGTCTCTTTCTCTCTGATGGTCAGACCAGAGCCTTATCCAGTTCCCTGCTTCAGCTGGCAAGGCTCACTTCCTGTGAGACATCCCTGAGGAGAAGCCACATGGACCTACCTCGCTGCAGCCCTGGGTGCTGGAGCAGCCGCTGGGAGACCCCTGCCAGCACTGAGATGTTTACATGCTTACTGATTCAGCTTTCCTCCTGCATTTGACATTATTGTGGGTGTTTTGTGAGATTGAGGAGGACTTTGTAGATAGGTGTTGGGTATATGGGATAATGTTGGACTTATGGGATTAGACTGGACTGGGATATTTAATGCTTTGTTAATGTACACTAACCCTTTATATAAAACTCTCTCATAAAATGAGTGTCTATGAATTTTGTTTCTCTTATCTACATACACTAACACAGGTACTTCCTCATATACCCTAGCTAACTCCATACTAGCGGTTCACAACCTGTGGGTCATGATCTATCTGGGGGTCGAATGACACTTTTACAAAGGTCCCCAAATTTATAACAGTAGCAAAATTCCAGTTATCAAGTATCAATGAAAATAATTTAACATGAAAAAAAAAGAAAATAATTTAACATGAGGAACTGTATTAAAGGCTTTTGGCATTAGGAAGGTTGAGAAAGACTGCTCTTTACAGTTTTCAAGGCAGTGTATCTCTCTCTCTCACTCTTCCATTAGGAATTCTGTGTCCTTCAATTTATACCACACTAAAATGACAACTTTGGCATCATAAAAGGAGAAATAAATTTCTCTTTAAATGATCTTTGTGTTTTGGGACTAGAATTAGTATGCCTTTGATTATTTTTGAAACAGATAACTTAGATTTAAATACTGTCTAATTTAAAATATTCCTATTAACTACAGGGATTAAAGATAGTTGATGTAATGTTAGAGCCTAGCAGTAAAACTGGTTTAGTTCCAACAGCTATGAAGGGATTGTCCTTTTTTGAGAGTGGCCACACCAGAAGGGTCAGGGGAAGGTGAGGGGAGAGAGGGGGAAATGATAACAATGACTTGCCTATAACCCCCTCCCATGGGAATGGACAACAGACAAGGGGGTAAAGGGAGACATTGGACAGTGCAAGACATGAGAAAAGAATAATGATTTATAAATTATC
>NW_022111301.1:6624862-6626685 GCF_000313985.2 Echinops telfairi | reverse complement strand
ACTCAGCTCAGAAAGTTATAGTGTTGATTACTGGAGAGTCTTAAGGGGTTATTTTGATAGATTTTTCTCAACGAAAACAAGAAGATATGGGAGGCTTAGTAGGAAGAAATCAGAAAAATTGAAAACTGCCTTGATTAGAAAAAGACCAAGAAAGCTTGAACAAAGAATCGTTTTCCATCAAGGCAATGCATTTGCTTACTTTAGGAAAACATGCACTGCACTAAGAGAATTCTGTTGGAAAGCATAACATCACTGTGGTAGTTACATAATCTGTTGTCAATTTGAGACTTAACAGTGAAGGGGTTGAGTTTAGCCTGTCAATCAGGTCGCAGCTTGACAACCACATTTGGAGCTGCTAAGTATGGTAGATAAATAGCTCGCTGGGGGTGGGACACTCACACACTCCCTGAGAGACATTCCTGTGGGCAAGGCACATGGAGCTACACTACAGCCTGGAAGGTGAAGGAGCCACATGGAGAGCCCCGCCAGTGCTGAGATGCTGCCACTGCCACTGGATCCACAAGATTTTCAACCCACTGGCTTGTGATCTTCCTGCATTCAGCATCATTGCATGCATTTCATGAGTCTGAAGAGGAATTTATAGATTGGTATCAGACCTATGGGCTACTATTGGACTTATGGACTTGATCTGGACTGGGCTGGAATGTTTTCCTCAATATTCAATTGCTCTGGTATATAAACATCTTTTGTATACACATATGAGTGTCTCAGAATTTGTTTGTCTAGTCTACCCAGACCAATACACTCATTCACTGTACATACCTGACCCTTCCCTTTGAGATTTGTTTAGAAAATTCAAGGACATTTAAAAGAGATGCAATTTAAGCCCTTGGAGTACCCACAAACTGCTTTTTTTGGACATGTTGTGAATCGAGGAACATATAATTATTTAGGGGAGGGCAAAAGAGAAGAAAACACTACCTTCAGAAGTGTACAGGAATAAGTGGATAGGTTGAGAAGTAACCGTTTCACATTATGATATCATAGTTTCACAATGGTTTGTAATAATTTTTGGCTTTACCCTCCTACATGTTTGTATTTTTTCTGTTTTAATTCAATGACTAATGTGTGTGTCTTTATCCAAGTATCAGCCTCTCTTTATTATTGTAATTGTATCATCAGGAACTTGTAATGTTTTTTTTATGCCAAGATTGCATCATATCATCTCAGCCATTGATATTTCCACACAGATTTTATAATCAACTTGTGAGTTTCTACAAAATACCTACCAGAATTATTATACATTTCTTTTGCATTTATAGGTGAATTTTGGAGAATCACCTTGTAACAATTTAGTCATCCACTTTATAATTTGTATGATTTCCTGTGTGGTGGGTATTTTTTAAATTGTTCACAACAACTTATGTAGTTTGCAATATACCAGTATTGAATATCTTTTGTTGATTTTATTTCTAGGGACTTAAAATTTTTGATGTAGAGGAATAGAATTAAATCGAACCCAGGATAAGAGAAAACGCCTCTTTAGCCATCCACTGACTGTACACACTAGCTGTCATCAAGTGGATTCCAACTCATGATGACCATACAGTACAGGGTAGAATTGCCCCTAGGGTATCCCAAGACTAACTCTTTATGAGTATAGACATCCTTGTCTTTCTTTCAAGCTGATAATCTTGCAGTTAGCAGCTAGCATGCCACTTGGACTCCTGTTACTCATTATACAGGCATGTTGGAATGAATTTTGTTAGGGATAAAATCATGCATGTATAGACTGGAACATTGGTAGCAGTCGTTTTTTTGCTTGATCTTCTACCTCTTGGAGGATATATATTATAATTTTA
>NW_022111301.1:6617398-6623725 GCF_000313985.2 Echinops telfairi | reverse complement strand
TACGGATTGTTATAAGAGCTGTAAGAGCCCCCAATAAAATGATTTTTTTAAAAAGATCTCCTATATACCAATATCTTACCTAATTCAACAGTTTCATAAATTCTATATGAGGGGCTCATTTTATAAAACTATTATTAGAATTATTAAAGGCTCCATGGAAGCTGTTATACTATTGCTCAAAATACTGATAATATTGTGACTATAGTACAACAGGGATATATATTCACCTTAGAGATAAGAATAAATGTTGAGCCCACAATCAGTCATAAGCCTTAACTAGCAACAGTCAGTTCTTTTATTTTTAGAGTGATATGTCTTTACAACTTAAAAACAAATTAATAAACAATTTTATTGGGACATAACCCTGTAACATACAATTCAATACTTCACTCATGTCAAGTAGAGATACACAGTTATTACAATAAGCATGTTGAGAGCAGGTTCTTCTTTCCTGTGCTCCTTTTCTATTGGCTTCCCTTTCCCTGCTACTTGCCCTGCCTTAACTTCAAGGAGCCATCCATCCACTTACTGTCGCTATGGATTCAGCTACCCTGGGTTTCCTATACTGAAAAACCTACAGAAACAAAAAATGCTATCAGCAATAAAAAAATAAAATAGAGAAAATCTACAGGTGAAAAGAAAACCAAAAATATTAAAAACTAGAACAACTTTGAAATGGGTCAAAAGTGAGATAAAAAGATCAGGTGTTAGATGGTAACTTACCTTCATTTTGACCATTCTTTTGATGTGGACTCACTCAAAAGGGATCGCTGAGGATAAGGATGCTATAACCAAGTTCAGTGAAGAAAGCAGTTGGTGCCCAGCTATCAGAAATAATATAATCTGAGTCCCAAAAACCTTGTCTTCAAACAAGCAGCCATCCACACAAGGTGACAGCTAAGCCCACAAAGAAGAAGCACATCAGCCTGTGTGATGTAAAAACTGAAAATAATAAAATGCAAGAACAGAAGAGGACAATGCATTAGAGCTCAAATTCTGAGCACACAGTTTTCAGAATGCTATGGATGACAGTAAATGCTAAAATCCATTTGCAGAGACCCCATGAGGAACAAATCTCCATTGAATTCCCTTGGACCATTGACCAGGAACAGAAAAATCTCTGTCCACAGAGTACCTCAGAAAGTGAATTACTATAGATATCATAACTAAAACATTCAAACTCACTTTCTTCAAGTCAATATAGACTCAGAGCAATCCCACAGGTCAGTATAGAACTTCCCCAATTGGTTTCTGAGACTGCATCTCCTTATGCAAATAAGAAGCCTTGTCTTTTTTCCTCTTTCTTCCACAGAACAACTGGGGGTGGGAACTGTAAGCTTCCAGTTAGCAGCCAGACCAATGCATAACAACCATCTCAGCAGGGGTAGGGAAGCATTTAACACCTTATCAATGAGTTTTCCTGTCAGTCATTCTTAATTTGTTGTACTTTGATTATTTTCTACTATCTTGTGGAATGAAGACAATGTAACCAATGTTACTGAACAATTTTTAGATAAATTATTAAATGAAAATGTAATCTGCTGTATAAACCTTCACGAAAACACAATAAAAATATATTTAAAAACCATTGCAACTCTTTTACATCTGTTGAATGTTGTAGTTATACCATTCTTTTCAATCCTTTATAAATTAACTATTTGCTCTTCCTCCCTCTCTCTTGTAAAATCATGTAGTGAAGGGTCATCAGTATTGTTACATTTTTCAAAGAATTACTCTGTTGGTACTTTGGCACGGTCAAAAAGCCCAGCTCATGACTTGATGCCCAGGAGAGCAGAGCATCGCCTAGTCCTGTGTCTCCTCACAATTCTACTATGTTTGATCCAATTGTTGTAGCCACTCTATACATCCATCCTGATGAAGGCCTTCCTTTTTGCTGATTCTCCATCTTACCAAGTATAATGTCCTTTCCATGGACCGGTCCCTCCTGACAATATGCCCAAAGCATACAACACAATGCCTAGCCAACCTTTCTTCTTTGGAATATTGTGTTTGTGCTTCTTCCAAGACAGATTTCCTTGTTCTGCTGCTGATCTGTGGTATTTTCAATATTCTTTTCCCAAACTGTGACACAAATGCATTGATTCTTGCCTGGTCTTCTGAATTCATAATCTAGCTTTCCAAGCATGAGGTGTTAAAAATACCATTGTTTGGTTCAGGCTTAACTCATACCTTAAAGTGAACATCTTCACACTTCAAAATTATTTTTTTGCGGTAGATTTTTCACAAGATAACAAGGAATCTGATTTCTTGACTGCTGCTTCCAGGAGTATTAATTGTGGAACCAAATAAATGGCATTTGGGGTAACCTCAAATTTTCTCCATCATGAAATTTTTATTGGTTCAATTACAACAATTGTTGTCTTCTCTATCAAACCAAAAACCAAACTCACTGTCGTTGCATCAAATCTGACTCACGGTGACCATATTGATCAGGACAGAAGTGTCCCTGGAGCTCTCTGAGACGATATTTCTTTAGGGAAAAGAAAACCTTGTCTTTCCCTTGTAGAACTGCTGCCTAGAGGAGGGGCTACCCCATGAGAATTCCATCAGTGCATAAGCTCTCCACCTAGATTCTTAGACTATTTCTCTCCCAGCACCTACCTGAGGCTTTGTTGGGAGTCTGTCTGCCAGTTATGGAGGACTGCCATCCAAGCACAGTGCCTGTGGCAGTTGAAGAGCTCATGACACACGGGCAGGGGTGACGGGGAGGTGTTGCCCAGATTTTGTTTTAAAACATCAACTCTTTGTGAGATAGCTTCTTAATTTCATTTTGTTCTTTATTCAAATCTAAGTGGTCTTGTTGATTAGAGTCCTATCTTTTTCCTTCTGTTTTTGTCTGTTAGTGTGGGGGTCGGGGGTGGTTTTTGTTCGTTTTATTTTTTCTGTGTGTGTTGTTTGTCATAACATTACATAGACTTCCAAGATTTATGTTTACACTCTGAGTGTGTGCTGATAGCCCGCTTTATTTACCAGGTAAGTCTACCTTATTTAGTATATTCCCTTGATAGATTTTTTTTAATGTTACTTTCAACAACTAGTGTTTATTTTCTCTAAATCACCAGTGTTTCTTTTCTATAGGAATCTCAATTGCTTGTGGATGTTTCTTATGCAATGTCTAACAGGCTAGTGCCCAGAAAAACAATTAATAGATGCATTAGATTTTATTGTGGTTTTCTCTCTTTCTTTCTCTTTTTAGAGCTACATAAAAAATACTTGACCCAATGGCTATTTAGCATTTTATTATAGTTGTTTTTCACTTTGTTGATCTGAAAGCTGATATTTCAGGTTTCTAGAATGGGTTAGTTATGACACAATTTAATATTTACTGCACTGTACAGTCACATTACTGCTACCTCTTCAAAAGTTATTTGTATGGTTTTAATTTTCTATTACTGAATAGTCAAGCTTTTTGAGTGTGGAGAATATCATGTGTTTTGCTTGGTAAATGAATTGCCTTGTCAAGGCATAAGAAATGTCACATTTTATGGATCAGAATTAACAAGATCTAAGAAAATGTTATGTCACAATTTTAATAGTGCAAGATAGGACTAGTCTGAATGTCGTACCAAAACAGAACAACTCAACTGAGCTCCACTCAATTCCAACTGATATCACACCTAGAGGACAGGGCACAACTGCTGCTGCTGTCGCTGAGGCCGTGGAGCAGAAAGCCTCATCTTTCTCCCAAGGAGCAACTAGTAATTTCAAACTGTGCATCCAGCGCTCCCTAAAGGCACTTTAAGGAGTTATTACATCTCCAAGCATCAACAAAGAATATCTTTCCAGCAAGCTTTAGAAATATTTTCACTGCTATTACCCTAAATATCATTGATATCTGAGTTTTCTAATATGGGATGTGAAAAGAACATAGGAACATATCAATGGATACATTTTTCCTGAATTTCTGTAACTTTTATGTTACAGAAATATATGTTGATATATATACAAAGCAAAAAGAAGTGATGATTGTCAGAATTATTCAGAATGCATTTTTATGCATAGATAATTTGATGCATATTTAAAATGTGATAAGTGCAAGATACATACAATTTATAAGAATTCTATATAACTTATCTTTTAAAAATGTTTTTAACATTGATTTTGTCTACTTTATTTTGGCAAGACCATTTATTAATAAGAAAGAACTGCTCAATCTAATCACCAACTTTCCCCTTTTTTATTCCTGCACATTAATTAACCATATGTCATGAACAACAGGCATTGCATTTAATACAATGCATATCCCAAATACATGAAAAATTATCCTCTACATGATAAGTTTTATTAGAATTTAAGATGAAGATTAGCATTTTAAAATAGACCAAAGTCTCTAAACCACTATTTTATCTCAGATCCAGATTTGTTTTGCTTTGTTTAGAAAGGATTAAAGTAAACAATAAGATGGAAATGAGAAAGGGCTTCATTGATAAAATATGTTCATCACAAAATATAATTGAAATGTCTTTTTCTATGTTTTGTACTCGTTATTTTCCTATTTATTCCTTATATGACTGGAATATCTGAGTGTCTTCTACTTTATTCATGTGAAAACTAAGCAAAATAATCAAATTGTTATTTCTGGTAACTAAGAAGTTATTGGGAGATTCCTACCTACTTTCTTAAACTAGCCTCATGTCATGTGCATAATTCTAAAAGCCTGGTCAACTCGGGCTTATACACACCTAGATATGTTGCTGATGCTATACAGTGGGTACTTCCATTTTAAAACCTTGAGCTCATGCACTTTGTTTAATGGGATAAGAGTCAATTTACCTCATAATCATGCACCTGAACTCTGAGAAAAGTAGATTTATGTTGTGAAATGTATTAGGATATCCCCTTGTCATCATTCTCAATTTTTCTTCCTTCATTCTATATGGCCTGCCTTCTCTTTTTCTTTCATCCTTTCTCTGTTTCTCCCTTGTCGTGTCCTTACTTTTAAAGAAATTATAGTTTTTACATAATTGAGGAGATATAATTATTCAATTATATTTCTACATAATTCTACATAATGAAAGAAATGATCATTTCTACATTACTTGAACTGGAAAGTCACGCTTTCTCTAGTTTCAATCATGCTACTTTTTCTCAGTTATCTGTCTCCTCTCTCAGCAGATTTTCACAGAGAATATTTTTTAATTAAGAAGCATATTTCCTCAAATTTACTGGCACAATGCACAAAATTTAGTCAGGAAATCCATTGTTTTATATTAAAATAGAAAGCAAATGAAAATGATGGCAGATAATTGGTCTTTCGATTTAGCAATATGCTGCCTATTATCAATGTATATTTCCTTCTCTTAACATGACAGAAAGATGAGGCTGTCTATTCCTGTAGAGAGGACTTGTACCCATTCCAAAAATAAGTGACCCAAGACAATGTTCAATACCACAGATATCACATGTCAGTGAAATTTTGCTGAAGATCATCCCACAACTGTTGCAGCATTAGATGGAAAGGGCCAGAGACGTCCACACCAGATTCAGATGGGGATGTGGAACAAGGGATATCATTGCTGATGTCAAATGGATCTTGACTCAAAGCAGAGAATACCAAAATAGATGTTTGTGTGTTATTGTCTGTGCCAAGGCATTCAACTGTGTGGTCATTGCAAACTATGGATAAACGTAAGAAGGGGAAACCCAGCGCACTTCATTGTGCTCTTGGGGAGCTTGTCCACCAATCAAGAGGCAGTTGAGTGAATTAACAAGAGAACACAGAGTGACTTAAAGTCAGGAAAAGGTGTAACAGGGTTGTATCTCACCAGACTTATTTAAACGATATGCGGAGCAAATCATCAGAGCAGCTGGCTTCTATGAGGAAGCATGTGGCATCAGGATTGGAAGAAGTCTGTGTCTATCACGACCTATGATACACAGATTGATACCACCTTGCTTACTGAAAGTGAAGAGTACTTCTTGAAGCACTTGCTGAAGATCAAGGATGGCAGTCTTCAGTGTGGAGTACAACTCAATTTAAAGAAGACCAAAGTCATTACAAGTGCAACAATTGGTAACATCATGATGAATGAAAACCAAAATGATGTCCTCAAGGATTTTGTCTTGCTTGGATCCACAACCAATGTTAATGGGAGCAGCAATCAAGAGATCAAATGATGAGTTGCATTCATTAACTCTGCTTCAAGAATGTTCCAACCAAAAAAATAAATAAATGAAGATTTGGGAGTACTGTCAGTTTTGTTTGTTTTTTAACAATTATTAAATTGTGAATTAAATTGCCAGACTATTTTTTTAGACTATCTTACTGTGAAAGTTTATCTGAGATACGTTGTGATAGTTACATTT
>NW_022111301.1:6610105-6611222 GCF_000313985.2 Echinops telfairi | reverse complement strand
TAAAACTTAATAAAATTCAAAATGAAGACAAATAAGAAGCATGTATATCAATATACTGTCATCTTTTTGGAGATATTGTGGTTCAGTTTCAGACCTCTTCAACAGAGCAAATACTGCAATAGCCCATGTCACAGGAATGTCTCATTTCCCAGTGTGCATAAATCTTCTTTGCATTTAGAAACAAGGTTGTGTCATTGACATATCACAGGATGCTAATAAACCTTCTTCCGAGTCTCGTGCCACATTCTTCTTCATATAATTCAGCTTCTCGGATTATTTGCTCATCATGTAGATTGAATAACTATGCTGGAAGATAAAGGCCTTATCCACACCATTCTGATTTTGAACCAAACAATATTCCTTTGGTATGGTCAAAAACTGTCTCTTGTTTTGTGTATAGGTTCTGCATGAACACAATCAGTTGTCTGGATTTTCCATTCTTCTCAATTTTATCCATTGCTTTGTATGATCCTCACAACAAAATATCTTTACGTGGTCAATAAAACACATCTTCCTGATATTCTCTGCTTTCAGTCAAGATCCATTTGATTTCGGTAACGATATCTCCTGTTCCTCACCCTGCTCTGAATCCAGCTGGATTTTCTAGCATTTTGGTTCCACAATCGATGCTCACAGAAGCAGCAGTCCAGGATTCAAATGGGGTATTTCAAGGGGTAAATGTGCACAAGAGCTTTTTGAAAGTGCCAAAGGGAAAGGATGTCACCCTGAGGACTGAAGTTTGTATGCTTGACCAAAATTGGACAACAAATATGGAAGACTAAAGAAGAATTAAGGCAATTGAATTATGGTGTTAGTGTGGAATATTAAAAGCACTGTAGTCTGTTAGAAGAAAAAAACAGATCGTCTTCAAATAAGTGCAGTCAGAATGCTCCTTAGAAGGGAGACTTTGTTTCAGCTACTTTGGAAATACTATCAGGAGAGCTAGACCCTGAAAACTTGACAAGGCAAAGATCACTAAGGAGATGGATTGAAACAGTAATGACAGCAATGGGCTCAACTATAACAATGGTGGGGATGGTGCAGGAGCATCCTGAACCCTTTCCAAAAAAAAAGAGAGAGAAGTTACTGAGCACCCCCTGACAATTCAAAACCTTTA
>NW_022111301.1:6605795-6609733 GCF_000313985.2 Echinops telfairi | reverse complement strand
TCATCCTTCCTTATTCAATATCCAATTTGTGCATGCATATTGGGCAATTGAAAATATCATGGCTTATTGTCTGGCACACTGAAATCAAAGTAATATACTTGCTTTTCCACAGTATAAAGTGCTCTTGTGCAACACATTTACCCCAAAGTACTGTGTCCTTTGATCTTTTGACTGTTGTTTCCATGAATATTGTGTGTGGATCCAAGCAAAATGAAATCTTGACAATTTCAATCTTTTCTCCCTTTATCATAGATAAAGTACAGTTATCTGCTTTTGCAATCTCTCCGAATTGTTCCAGTACATCACAGGGAGTGGTATTGCTCACTTGGGAAACACTGCTGTAGACTATAACAGTGTGTAATAGCAACATTAAAAAGCTTGTAATATTGTGAAAATTACCAAAATGTGACCCAGAAACAGAAAGTGCATAGTGTTGGATTACAAAACACTCATATACTTACTTGCTGCAGTTATCACAAATTTTTGATTTGTGAAAATTGAAACATCTGGGAAGCATGATAAGATGTGGTCAAATAAAATGAGGTATATTGTGGGATTCTATTATTTAAAGTGTTGTAACTATAAATTCAAGATTCTGAGATGGGGATGAAAGGTAGTCACAGCAGCTTCAAATACTGTAAATCAACTTCCAGCGAGTGACCTCTGAGTTCCAGTGGTCTCATTGGGCTCCACTGGCTCTTCAATGACTGTTTTTTTGGAAATACACTGGCAGATGCTTCTCAAAGATGACTCAGAGCTTGACCAAAATAGCACCTTTTAATGAATAATCCATTCTTAACTGATTGTTCCACCCAGGGACTTCAAACTTTCATAGGGAGAAAGGGGGTGAAACACTTTAAAATGGAAGTTGAATACAGAAGATATGTCAGCTAAATGTAAGTAAAGAGAACCAGCAACTGCCAAGGCCTGAAATGCCTTTGAATTTGGGCTCTTTTATAATTGAAGGCAAACACATTTTCTTCCATATAATATAGAAAAATGATTTGAGATGATGTTGAAAAGCTTTGATGAAAAATGATAAGCACCTTATAAACTGGTAATTTGCAAGAATGTGTCCCTAGGAAATGAGAGTTAAAGATAACGCAAATGTCGGACTATTCCAGAACACTACAGCACTCCATCATCCCTGCTATTAATCACCACTCATCCCCCCTCGGTATTCTCAAACTTCCGAAATTTGCTGAAATCTCTCATAGAACTCATGAACCACCAAGAAAAAGGCTCACATGACTGTGAGCCTGATGAGGTTGGTAAGTCTCAAACTGATAGTTCAGAGGTCCATGTGATTATTCTTCTCACGCACAACCAATCAGCTGTTAATGACCAGGTCAGGCAATAGGCTGCCGTAAATCCAAAGACCCAGATGTCAGATAGAAGTGAGGCTAATGAAGATCCACAGCAGGAGAGATAACTTCCAAGGTTGTATGGATTAAAAAATGCAAAGCACCTAAAAGAAAAAAAAGGTCTTTCTTGGTGAGCCAAGGAAATGATCACACTTGCACTAGAGTCACCAGGATAGCTCCTTGGGTTCTAGTCCACCAATCTTTGAAGGTGGTGAAGGCAGCTGATGGATGTCCCATAGGATGATTCAGCACAAGAACTAGTCTCGTATACTTGTGGACTCAGTCATGGAGGAGAATCCATAAAGATGGGGTTTTGCCCATGTCAGGGGTGATGATGGAAGTATGTTTTCAGCCTTGTGATATCAAAAAAATTCAGTTGAGGATATGCTGGTCATCACTACTCTGCTTGCTTAATGTGAAAGACTTGGTCTCAGCCAGTTCTGTGATGCTAGTCTACTGTTTTCTTAATTAAGCAGGAAGCTGGTGATTTGCCTAATATGGAAATAGCTTAAAACAGAAAATTAGGTATTATTTTAATAAACATATTAAGTATGTCAGCTAATTTTCAGACAACTGTCCCAAGGAAAAACTAAGTGTGGTGATTTTATTCACTTTCTCTAAAAAGCCAAGTACTAAAAATACATCCTACCTTAACCCTGCATCATTAACATAATAAGCAATTCACACCGAAATGGGACCATAAACCAGGCATAAAGACGAGATTTATACTATATCACCAAAAGAACTATGGCTTTTGCTGTCAGGAGTCATTCAGTCAGTTGCAACTCATAGAGACACTGTGTACAACAGACATAAACACTGTCTGCTACTGCGCCTTCCTCACAATGGTTGAGCCCATTGTTGTAGCTACTATGATAAGCTTCTAACTTTGGGAAAAAAAGCCATATGAAGTAACTCACTGCACCACATAGGTCATGATAAGGAATTTGCACTTTATTTGGGGGTACTTGGAAAGTGGTTGCATGGTTTTAATGAAAAGACTGATTCAGTCTTCATTTTAGAAGATCATATTGCTGTTATGTGAAGGGCTGTCATATTGCTTGTATTATGTCGTGAAATATTTTTACATTAAGTCTGCAGTCCTTTATCTTCCTCAGCATGTGTGTCAAGTCCTCCTCACTTTCAGCAAGCAAGGTAGTATTATCTGTGTATCACAAGTTCTTAATCAGCTTTCCTCCCATCCTGATACCACGTTCTTCTTCATATAATCCAATTTCTCTGATTATTTGCTCAGCAAACAGGCTGCATTGTTGGAAACAGAAGAATTTCTCCCAAGTTGTCTCCCCCAAATACATGCCAAACTTATCTGCTTGCGAATGACTATACACTTGGAGGTCATCAGGAGTAGTAGATCAGAGGTTATTCTCCCTAAGGATTATCAGCCATCTGGAGCAAGCAGTCACCACTATTTATCCCACAACACGTAGGGCCCACTCCCTGCTGATAAGGATAGTAGTTGACTGCTTCCTTGTAGGTGACCCCAGGGAGGTCAAGCCCACCCAAGGGTGGCCAAGGTTAGGCCGCCATCATGAATCTAGGGTCCACCCATCTTGTCACATGTATGCCTCTAGCCCCTCCCCTTCCTATCATGTGTATAGCCCTAGCTCATCCCCTTCCTGGCACACTTATGCCTATTGTACAGCCCCTTCCTATAATGTGTATGCATATTGTACTGCCCCTTCCTGTGACGTGTGGTTACCTGTAATCATGCCCCCTAAGTAGATATAATCCTTGGCTAACAATAAACGGGGTCCTCAAGCATCCTGCCTAGTCCCTTCTCCACCTATATATGTCTCAGCCATATAGTTGTGCCTATCGAATAAGCATGATCAGAGGATGCAACTTTGAAGCAGACCATGCCCGATTTAAAACCATGCGGTATGCTCTTATTTGTTCATACAACTGCCTCTTAATCCATGTATAAATTCCTCGTGAACCTTTGAATTAGAGTGTTGGCAAAGAATATCGAAATCACTATGGACTGCCAAAAGAACAAACATCTGTCTTGAAAGAAGTGCAACCAGAATGTTCCTTAAAGACAAGGATGGAGATACTTTGTATCATGTCCTTTGAACTTGTTGTCATAAGAGATCAGTCTTTGAAGAAGGACATCGTGCTTCATAATGTATGGGGCAGCAAAAAAAGGAACACCCTCCACAAGATGGAATGACACAGTGGCTGCCTCAGTGAGCTCAACTGTAAGAACAATTGTGATGATGATGGCACAGGGTCAGGCAAGGTTTCCTTCGGTTATACGCAGGGTTACTATGAGTACTGACTTGGCAGCACCTGGCAACCAAAGCATGCCTTGAAAATACTCTAGCACTGACAAAATGTGTGTCTGTGTATGCATCCAAGCTAACTATACATTAAATCTTAGGTCAAAGTATTTGTTTATTTAGTACCTAAAGTACCCAGCTCCTACGAACACCAACTATTGAGAGCTAGTATACATTTAAAAGAGCTTCATCTAAGCTGTAGTGATGGTTAAACATTCCCTTTCAGAGGAAGTTATATAAATGTACAATGGATAGTTAGGTACATGTGGTAGTT
>NW_022111301.1:6602925-6604119 GCF_000313985.2 Echinops telfairi | reverse complement strand
TCAACCTGGCCCAAGACTGCCTTACAGAAAGCAGAGAGACTAAGATTCTTTCTGCATGCAAGCTAAATAAGAAGTTTGATCCAATAGTATTCTAGCACATGTTTCTTCTCTGAGTCTATTTGCATGATGCTTCTTGAATGTTCCCTCCAATCCCCACCCACCATGCAACATTAGCCTATCCAAATCTAAACCGAACTTACAGCCTTAGAGTCAATGCTGGCTCATAGCAACCCCACTGTGACTTGGTGAGACGGTATCTGTTTAATGGCCAGAACCTATAACTCCTGTCTCCCTCTTCTTCCTTTCAAATCAGTCTTATCAATATCCTGATCAAATGTCATTCATTTCAATCAAAATAGACTGATAACTCTAGTGTTATTGTTGTTAGGTGTCATTGAGTGAGTTCAGACCCATAGGAAGCCTGTGCAGAACAGAACAAAACACTGCATTGTCCTATGCCTGCCTCACAATCATTCCCTTCGTTGTAGCCACTGTGTCATTCCATCTCATTGAGGTCATTCCTTATTTTCACTACCATTCCTCTTTATCGAGCATGATGACCTCCTCCAGGGACTGGTCTCCCCTGACAATGTGGAAACTAATAAGAACGGTCTCAACAGGTATCACAAAATGAAGATGTCAGCGCATTTCATTTGCTGTACATGTGTTACCATGAATAGGAGTTGACTGAGTGGAAACTAACAACAGTATCAACAGGTATCACAAAAGACTTGATTGTCACAATAATCAACTCTTTGTGGAGTAGACGTAGGCAATCTGAGAGTGGGGGATAATAACCCTCCCACCTAAAACATCCAGTGGTGTTGAAAACATACAGGGCATGCTATATCCTAGTTTAACTGATTCTTACCCTTGTCTACTGTGATAACGACTGAAGGTCCTCACTAAATTCTCTGAAGCACCTGAATATATTTAAAGATAATAACATGAACATTCAAGTTTTCACATCGGATTTATTCCATGTTGACACTTTAGAATGAATGTCTTCCTTGAAATCCCACATGTATCGGATACTAAAATACAAGTATGTATAAAAGGTGGATAATGAAGCCTGATGGGTGATTAATGAGGACCTAATGCCGGGGGTTTAAGTGGACAGGAAATGTTTTGAGAATGATGAGGGCAATGAATGTACAAATGTGCTTTACACAATTGATGTATGTATGAATTGTG
>NW_022111301.1:6599107-6601879 GCF_000313985.2 Echinops telfairi | reverse complement strand
CTAAGGTATCTGACAAATCTTTCAAGATACAGCTGAGCTTTGATTCCATATAGATAGTTCTTAAAATACCATATACTCTTTTAAAGTATACTATTATTTGGTTTTTAGGAAGACATCAGAAAATATTTTTTGTTTTAATGTAGAAGATTATCCCGGGGCAATAGTTAGAGTGATTCATTGAACCTGCATAGCTTTAATAAGTCTAGATTCCGAGAGAAAATGATGAATTTTTTTTCTGAAATATCTCTTTCTGACCAGGATTCTCTTATAAAATATGTGATCAATATATTCACTAATGACAGCTTAGCATCATTCAGTTCTGGTCTAATGGCAAAGAAACTAGTTGTATATGAAGAGAATTTTTCAACATATTCTCCTCAAATCTATGACCCTCCTTTTGCCTCTGTACTAACAGGTGGATAGATTGCATTTTCATACCTTGATGGTGTATTAGGCCAGGTTGCTAGAGAAATAAATGCAGAGATACTCGTATGTGTGTAAGAGAGAGCTCTTTTTCAAAGAGTAATTAAATATTAAGAAAGCATCCCAGCCCAGTCCAGATCAGGTCCACAAGTCCAATATTAGACCATAAGTCCAGTACTAGTCCATAAATTCCTCTTCAGACTCATGTAGCCGCTCACAATAATGCCAATTAAGGGAAGATCATAAGCTGGTAGGTGAAAAGTCTTGTGGATCCAGTGGCAGAGACACATCTCCAGGGCTCTGGCTGTCATCAGTGCAGTTCCATGTGGCTTGTCAACAAGAGGGTGAAACAGAGAGAGAACATCTCCCCTCCAGAGAGGAAGAGAGGAAGTTTCCAAAATATTCATGAGAGACCATGCCCAAAGAAATGCATCAGGCTGTGATCTGGTTAACAGGCTAGACTCCACCACTTCTTTCTTAATATCTTCAAGTTGACCCAAGATTATGTAATTACCACAGATGGCTTGAAAGTTTTTAAGAACCCAGTCACTACTAAATAATTTAGAAGGCAGAACAGAAGCACCAACCACTTTACTAGGCCAGTGAACTAGGATGTTCTGTGAAACCAGGACCCTAGCTGTTTAAATCAAGAAACCAAAACATATGAGCCCTTTGGCTTTATATTACCAGGTCTAGCAGCTATTACTTTTTGTCACTGCTATAAATGCAGCTATATCGTTTGCCAATTCAACTTTCTACCATGGTATAACTTATTGAATGTAATTACAAAAATGAACCGTGCGATACTAACCTTAATCAATGTTATTATTATTATTTTTTTACATTAGCTCACTGATGTAAAGAAGTTACTTTAATCTATTGTTAGATACCTGTTTTACTGGTGAGTGTGTGCTGGTGTGTGTGTGTGTGTGTGTGTGTGTGTGTAGAGGGGTCGGGTTCCAGAAAAAAAAACGGAAACCCCGCTAGACAATTTCTAAAAGAGTTATAACAGTAATCAACATTATTTTTTTAATCACCAGTAACTCTTCCTCTCTTTCTCCCTTTCTCCCGCTCCTGATAATCAGTAATAAACTATCTCTATACATGTGTTCTTTCTTGTCTTTTTATAAAGTAGAATCGTATCTGTCCTTTTGTGATTTATGTATATCATCCAACATGATGTTTTCACTTTCCATCCATAGTTCAGTATGAATCAAGATTTTATTTCTCCTACTGGCAAAGTAAAATGTGCTTATATGCAAATATATATTGCTTTTGATGTTATTATGTGCACTCTGTTGATTGAGGCTCAAGAGAGCCCCAATCCATAACAGAAGGAAACAAAATCTTATTCTTCACCATTATCACAATCATTGTTATATTTCAGCACATTGTTGAAGTCACTGTGTCAATCTATCTTCTTAATGGTCTTTCTCTTTTTGCTGTCTTCTACTTTAACAATTCCTTTTCCCGGGACTGAACTTGTCCAAAGTAGTACTTGAAAGGAAATGTAACCATTCTCACCCTAAAGCACATTTAAGTTGTATGCATTTCAAGATAGATTGGTTCTTTTGGCAGCCCGTGATGCTTTGAATATTTTTCACTAGAACCATAATTGAAATGCATGAATTCTTCTTCCGTCTCCCTTATTTAACTTCTATTTTTATATGCATATGGGAGGAGTGAAGATACTGTGGCTTATGTCTTACTCTTCAAAATGGAGTCCTTGTTCTTCAACACTTTAAAGAGGTCTTGTGCAGCAAAATTACCCAATGCAATGTATCATTCAATTTCTTGACTACTGCTTCCATGAGCATTGATGTGGGTCCAAGCAAAATGAAATTCTTCTCAACTTTAGTCTTTACCCTGTTGATCATGATCTACCTATAAGTTTAATTGTGAAGATATTGGTTTTCTTTACATTGAGTCACAATTCATCCTGAAGGCTGCACTCCTTGATTTTTATCAGCAAATGCTTCAATGTCTCTGTTTTCAGCAAGCGATGTTGTGTCAACTGCATATTGCAGCTTGTGAATATGCTTCTTTCCAAACTCCATACCACATTTTCCTTATACGGTTCAGGTTCACAGACTATTTGCTCAACATATATTTTGAGTAAGTATGTTTAAAGGATACAAGCCTAACCAAACCTTTCCTGACTTTAAACACTTGTTCTATTAAGAAGATTGTCTCTTCATCTGTGTAGAGGGCCACTTGACCAAAATGAAGAGTTCTGGATTACCTTCTTCTTCATAGTTTGTTATGATCAACATAATAAAAAATCTTTACATAGTCAATAAAACACAATTAACAGCAGATATTCTCTGCTTTCAGCCGAAGTCTCCCTAA
>NW_022111301.1:6596724-6598488 GCF_000313985.2 Echinops telfairi | reverse complement strand
CAGTTGACTACAATCCTTGATCTTCATCAGCAGGTGGTTCTAGCCATCTTCACTTTCACCAGCAAGGTTGTATCATCTACATATTGCAGGTTGTTCCTAAGACCTGAGCTTCAGACAGTCCAGCTTCTTAGATTGTTTGCTGAGATTGAATATGTATGGTGAAAGGATGCAGTCATATTCCCTATCGTTCTTGATTTTAGTTCATGTGCTAGTCCCTTGTTCTGTTAGAACAACTGCCTGTTGATCCCCGTACAAGTTCCACACAAGCCTAATGGAAAATCTTGGAATTCCCATTCTTTTCAATACTAGCCATAGTTTGTTATAATCCACACTGTTAAATTCCTTTGCATAGTCAATAAGACACAAGTAAATATTTCTGGGATTCTGTGCTTTCAGCTAAAATTCATCTTACTTTAACCAGGATTATCTTTGTTTCATGCCCTCTTTCTAATTTGGCCTGAATTTCTGGCAGCTCTCCTGCTATGTACTACTATCACAATTGTTGAATAATCTACAGCAAAATTTTACTTACATGATATATTAATGATATTGCTCAATGATTTTCCCAAAATTGAACAGATTTTTAATGTAAATATTATAAATAACTTGAACATATAAAAACATTAGATGCTAGGTTATTTTCTATGTTTTTTAAAGAGCATAACATTAAATACTAAACCTAGTTTTGGAAAAGTATTTAACTTGGTGATTTTTAATTTATGTGAGCCACAAGGAAATGAATATAGTATTGCATGATTTTCCTTATTAAATATAATTATGTTACCCTTTTTGTTTATTCAACAAATACTGAACACCTACTGTTTACTGTCATTTGCAGGGAGGACAACTTTTTATCCACTCTAGATGGGTTTTGTTTGTTTGTTTGTTTGTTTGTTTTGTGAAGGGATCCTTAGGCTTCTTACTACACTGCTTGCTTCGTATGGTTTGTGCAGATAGAGGCCAGGGACAGGAATTGTGTGTGATGATGGTTTTTATGACTGATTTGTTTAGGAAAAGATGCTGCCAATGTACTGGAAAACTTTCCCTTCATTCTTTTACTCTACCCTACCCTCTTCTTAGAACTAGTCTCCCTGCAGTAAGCCTGCTTTTCATTTCCAGTGCTATGTCTACAGGAGGAAAATTCTATTACTCAGTAGAACATGGATCAGCATCCAATATTCTAATTGTGTATGCTAAATTCAAAAAGTAAAAAGATTTCTTTTTTATGGCACAATGATGGTAAACAGTTGCATAGTTCATTGTTAAATGGTCGGGTTACAATAACATTATAAGACTGAGAAGAGCGTATTCAAGCAAAACAAGGTACCAGGAATTGAAGGAATACCAATTGAAATGTTTCACAGCTGGAAACTAATAATCTGTGCAAAATTTGGAAGGTTTCTACCTATATGATTGACTGGAAAAAAATCCATATCTGTATCCACTCCTAAGAAAGGTGTCCCAACAGAAGGCAGAAATTATTAAACAATGTCATTAACATCACATGCAAGTAAAATATGGCTAAAGAACATTTTACAACAATTTGCAGCAGTGTTAAAAATTTAAGAAGGATTCACAAAAGGACTTGAAGCAACAAATATCCTTTTTGGCACCAGGTGGATATAACTCAAAGCAGAAAACAGGAGATACATGTCTAATTATATTTTATTGAATATGTAAAGCCATATGACTATGTGCATCATAACAAACTATGGGGAGCATTGTGAAAAATGGGAATTCCAGAAAACTTCATCTGCACATAGG
>NW_022111301.1:6592518-6594040 GCF_000313985.2 Echinops telfairi | reverse complement strand
TACTTCCTGATAAATGTCCAAAGCTTTGTCATCATTGTCTTCAAGTAGAAATCTGGCTGTACATCTTTCAAAACCGATCTGTTTGTGCTTTGGGCTGCCCATAGTACTTTCGATATAATTTGTCAAGATCATATTCAAATGTATCATTTTGGGGCTGTGGGGTGGGATCTCCTTATCAATTTTCCAGCCTTCAAATGCCTATGAGGTGATTTATAATCTCAAACATTTGGACAGTGGCATCTTATTCTTCCAAGTTATATATTTGCTTTCTAATCCTTTAAAGAGGTCATTTGCAGCATATTTGCCAATGCAATACAGTTCAATACAATGCAATATATTTCTTGGCTGCTGTTTCACGATTATTGGTTATAGATCCAAGTAAAACTAAATATTGTCAACTCTAATCTTTTCTTCATTTATCATGATATTGTTTGTTAATCCAGGTGTGCATATTTTAAAATGATTTTAAAAGATACCAAAAGAGTAGGGACCTTCAGTGTCCTCTTCACATTAAATAATAGTTTGTATTCTATATCTCTGTACAAAGGAAGATGTGGAGTATAAATACAAATTAATTGTTTAAAGATTACTGCTCTCATTTACTTGACATAATATGGCTTCGCCACTATCCCAAATACTCATCTCAGCCAACATTCTAAGAACAGGGAAGTAATGGTATTGTTCGTTACATTTTCAACTATATCTCAGAACCTAGTACCATGCCTAAATAGTTAACTAAAGTGTTGCTAAATGAATCAATATTATTGTGTATTTGTGTGATAGGGAAATCTGGGTTAGCATCTATTTCATTGTTGTATTATAATGAATATGTAACAATGTGCATGTGGGAGTGAGAGGCTATTGAACTTTTTAAGAAATAATGTTTTATTTAAACTCTAAGTTTCATATATAATATTAAGGCTTTGTATATTTCCAAAAGATTTATAGGTAAATTTACTTTTGACAAACAGCACACTTAATGCATTTTGAAGAATGATTCCCTTAGTGTAATTCGAAGACATTTCACTTGTCTATCAGGAACTGATTTCCCAAAGCACCTTTAACTCAGATTTCTTGTCGATAAACACAGAAGCAAATATGTGTTAGGATTGAATTAGGAAAGTCAATGAAAAATTTAGAAGAACAAGAAAAAGAAATGTTTTTCCAATGAAAAATATGTAAATTGAGCTTGAGAGCAATAGACCATGTCCCTGATTGCAGGCTATTTCGGCCAGACTTTTTTCAGTTGTGGCAAATTCACAACGCTAATTCTTTTCAACATTCTCTAACTTAATTTCTGTAAGTTAACTTTCATTCATCAATACATAAAATCTACATTACAGTGTAGATCTGAAGACATGTTAAAATTTATTTTAACATGTAACTTTTCCTACTTATAAATTATTTATAAATAATTTATTTTGCTGTTTATTCTTATGCATTTAACATTTGTTCATGTGTATATGTATATATGTATGTATATCCTAAAATATAGTTAATTTTTTTCTACTTTAGTCATTTT
>NW_022111301.1:6591009-6592057 GCF_000313985.2 Echinops telfairi | reverse complement strand
TCACAGGCCAATGGGTGCAACATTTTGTGGATGCAATGGCAATGGATGAATCTCCAAGGCTCTGGTCCCCATCAGGGTCAGCCAAGAGGAAGATGAGGACAGAAAAAGAGAGGGGAGGTTTCCAGAACCCTTCTTATGAGAAGGCCAGGTCTACAAGGAGTCACCATCAGGCTGATTGACAGGCTAAACTCCACCCCGAAACTTTTATGTATCTTAAAGTTGACATGAAATTATGTTAACTATCACACCGTCCAAATAAGTCTACACTTATAAAAAATATTTATGCTGTTGAACAGGGGCATTTGCAATAAAAAGCTGTTGGTCTTACAAAAAACCCTATCATGCAATCCTCAGCTTTGTTTTCAACACCAATATTTTATTTTCCAACTATTGTTCCATCCTCATTGTTTCCAACTTCAAGTTCCAATCCCCAATATGTATCAAAGAATATTGATTGCATATTTGATCAATTTTAGCTGAAAGAAGTTGGTGCAATTCCTCCATTTTTTTCATCAGTAGGTTGTTGTGTAAATATTAATAATAGCTGTATAAAACTGGGGTTTCTTCTAGTCATATAGATACTATCCTATTACAGACAGCACTGTACTTCACAATAGATCTTGAAATGCCCTTTTTGACAAAGAGCATAATGCCATTCCTCCTGAACTTACTTACTGTGAACAGTTGCTCTAGCTATAACTTCCAATACAATATTGAATAAGAGAGGGGATAAAAGAAAATTTTTCTGGTCCCTATTCTCAAAGGCAAAGTAATCCATAGCCATAAGTTATTTAGTTCTTCCATTTTATTTAGTCTGATTCAAAATGGCCAATACCAGTTTATTTCAGTGCACTAATACCCAATGTAGTGATTTTATGTGTTCCTTTTCATTTTTTAGGACTTCCAATATTTCTGAGATTTATGTTCATAAATTTTGCTGGATGTATGCTCCAAGTTCTAATTAGCAATAGATGATTAAAGTTGTCTCTTCTCATTTTGAGCCAGGCCACATCAGCAAGTTTACATCTGGAAAGCTTTCCTCCATCTA
>NW_022111301.1:6586689-6588917 GCF_000313985.2 Echinops telfairi | reverse complement strand
AAATGTCTTATAAAATATGAGTGTTTATGAATTTTATTTCTCTAGTCTACTTCTACATTATGGTACCAAGAGTGGGGTACTGAAGAAACAAATCATGAGATGGAGAGCAGATGTTTATTTGACCTCTCCTTCATGGTAGTTTTTCTTGTCTAGCCAGAGGCCAGATAAAGCCACACTGTTTACTTGGTTGTTTTCTGGAAAGAATATGGGAAGTTAAAGTTTTGTTTGGTTGTAGTCTTTGGTTACTCCTGTTTAAAATGGTGAAAATGAATGTGATTAATGTATGTTTTGAGCTGAGGGGTAGAAATCACCATTTGAATTTCTCAGAAACCATACTGCTTAAATAAAATGGTTGACAGAGGTCAAAATGCCTGACTGAAAGCCTGGATCTAGTTTAATGCTCTCAGAAACCCTATCCCATATTTTTGTATAGTTAAAATAATTTAGATAAGGATTTAGACAAGCTAGATAAGGATTGAATTTGACAGTTTTTAGGTTTTAATTTAGTATCTGATTCTATTTTTGTTTATACTGATTTCTTCTGCTTATTATCAATATAATGATTTATAGAAATGTTTATTGGGTAGTATGAAAATAGAAAGCTTATAAGCCCACTTGCTTTCAGCCATTAAAATTTGATCTTTGGATGGGTTTAGGCCAAGTTTTCAAGAAAGCTTTGAAAAGATATGCCCCAAAAGAGTACTTTGGAGTACTCAGGAAATTTGCATGCCAAGAGACTTGTCTGGGGGAAAGATTTACAGACTGAACGAAAAAAGGAACTCTGGATTTTGGAATTTTTAACCAGTGGTTTGTGCACATAGCTGGAAAAATCAGGAAACATGAAGAAAACTCCTCTCTGGGACTGAATGTTAAAGAAAATGCTGAAATGCTTGCTAGGTGAGCACCTGGATCCACTTGTTGACTGGAAGTGGGGGAAATGCAGCAGTAAAGGGGTGGCTTGAGTCGGGCTACTGACACCTGTGCACTTGGTTTACAGGAAAACAAGGAGCAGACTAGAGCGGGTTGATTGGCCTAACGTTCATGACCCAGCCCAAGGGGGCTGGGCTGCGCTTGCTGAGTGTTTGTGATGAGCCCAAGGTCTAAAGGCAAGATGACCAGTGGGCACCCTGGGGAGGCTGAAAGAGGCAAGCCACATTGAGCTGACTACAACCCGACCAGATGAATAGATTTTTGAGCCTGCAAACTGTTGTATATTGTTGCTCACTTTATGGATGGCCTGTCCTGATTTGACTTTGCTTATCGATGCAGACTTCACAAGGTTCCAACTGGAATGATGATTCTTCACATTGAAAAATATGATTGTCTTCTCAAAGCACTGGGTTGATGTAATTGGGCATTATAAAAACTGGATACCTAGGGAATACATAGGCTATTGGAAATAGGGAAGGATATAAATACAGAGGAGTCACAAATTTACAAGTTGGATGTACTGAAGATAAAACACCTGTGTACATCAAAAGAATTCACCAAGAGAGTAATAAGAGAGCCCACAGACTGGGAAAACATCTTTAGCAATGACTCATCAGACAAAGGCCTTATTGCTAAAATCTATAATACTTTGCAAGCTTATAATAAGAAAAAAACAACTAGTTGCCCACTAAGAGAGTGGGTGAAGGACCTGAACAGAAGTTTCACAGAATCTGAAATCTGAATGGCCAATAAACATATGAGAAAATGTTCACGATCATTAGCCATAAAAGAAATACAAATTAAAACAATTATGAGATACCACCTAACACCCTCAAAGATACCCCAATTCAAAAAAATCAGAAAGTAACAAGTGTTGGAGGGGCTGTGGGGAGAAAGGAACTCTCGTCCACTGCTGGTGGACATGTAGGTATGTACAGCCACTATGGAAATCTATTTGGTGATATCTAAAACGATGAAAATTGAGCTACCATACAACCCAGCAATCCTGCTACTGGGCATATACTCAGAAGAAGCAAGAAACAAACCATAGCCAGACATCTGTGCTCCAATGTTCATCACGCACAGTTCACAATTGCAAGGAGTTAGAAACAACCAAAATTTCCATCAGTAAACAAATGGATCAAAAAACTGGTACATACATACAATGGAGTATTACGCATCCCTAAAAAGCAGCGACGAATGCACGCAGCACATTGCCACATGGGAAGAACTGGAGGAAATCATGCTAAGTGAAGTAAGCCAAGCACAAAAGACAAGTAAAACATGGGTGCACTGAT
>NW_022111301.1:6583377-6586107 GCF_000313985.2 Echinops telfairi | reverse complement strand
TCATAAAACATGAGTGTTTATGAATTTTGTTTCTCTAGTCTACCTAGACTAACACAAGTGCTAAAGGACATTCTGATCTAAGTCCATAGTGTACCAAAGAAGCAAGTGTGGTTATACTTCATCTTACAAATATACGTTGGACATGTGGTTTGAAGAAACCATTCCCTAGAGAAGAACACCATATTTGGTGAAGTAGAGGGGCAGCTAAGGAAAGGAATGTCCTCAATGAAATGGGATGACACTGTGACAGACATAAATTGTGAGGATGGGGCAAGAGTAGGCAGTGTTTCTTTTGGTTGAAAGTAAGGTTGCTATGGGTCGGAACCAACAGACCCATATAGCACCTAACCAACCAACGGCGACTAACAGCAATAACACCAATAACATGGGTTCCTCTACCCTTTTTCACTTTGTAACGTTCACATCTCTTCTCCAAATAACCTTGTCCTCCACAAGGCTTAAATGCTTCCAGACAGACACAGGCCTCTAAGAATAGACTCACCCACATGCACACTCCCATAGCAACAACATTCCTTAACTACATGCAACTCAAACACATATCTTTGTTTTATCCCACTCCCTTATTTCCAATCCTCTTCTCTGGTCTCCCTCACTTTCAAATTCTTTCTTTCCCCTTCCTTTCTTTTTCTCTTTACATCTTCAAATATAATCCTCTTCCAAATATATGTGTATACATCATCTTCTTCTCCTGGGCCAAGGATTTGCTCTTGCTCTTCTGCCCTAACCCTCTTCTCCTGCCTTTCCATTTTGCTCTCACTGTCCTAGGGAACTATACCCCATGTTAAATATTTATTCTTATCAAACCTCTTCAAACAACTTGTTCTAAAATTTCATAATCTTTCTGTTCCATCTAGAAGGCCACTTATACTATGATTTATACCCTATTCTCTTGCTTCCTCCCCTCTGCTTGTCCCACCTATCCATGACTCTTCCTTTTATTCATCTCCTCACTATATGATTTCCAGTACCATTAGGAATCTCTCATAACTCAAAGGTCCAACTACCACTACACAACCCAGAAACCCACAGACCATTAACAGCTGCTCCCCTTTGCCATGGGAATAGTAGTAACCCCATGGAACACCCCCCAACCCCCTGCAAAGCCCCTACCTACACAAAAGAAAAAAAATCAAACAACATCTAATCACACAAACTCAATGGGATACTCTGTAACTGGGACCCTGGAACTACCAGAAATTGAAATTTAAAAGAATCATATTTAGGACCCTTGAAGAAATATGAACAATGGAAGAAATTTAGAAACTAAAAACTTCACATCTAAATCAGAAGATTAAACATTGAGATAACAGAAATAGGCAACATGAGAAAGAAAGCCTGTGGGACAGAGTGGAATAAAAGGGAAATCAAGTCAGTGAACATGAAGACCATGACTTCGACTACAGCTGATGAGGAGACTAACAGTCTTGAGAGAGCCTGGGAACGATGTAGGACACCATCCAGAGAAACAACCTGCATCTCATCAGAATCCCATAGCAAGAAGAAACAAAAAAAACCTACAGAGAAAATAATGTGAGAATTCCTGGAAAAAAATGTCCCCCGATATGAAAAAAAAGAAGGAAACAATTATTTAAGCAGCTGAGAGAATCCCCAAACCAACTAGACCCCAAAATAAAAATATCTATATATGTTGTAGTCTTATCCATCTGAAAAGAAAAGGAGGGAATCATGAGGGAAGCTGGGTAAAAATAACAGTCACCTACAAAGGATGATGGTTTAGACTTGATTTTCTAGAGAAACAAAATAGGTGACGCTCATATATGTAAAAGAAAGCGCTTTAGATCAAGAAATAATCTTATATCAATAAGGCATCCCAGCCTAGTACGACACAAAGTCCATGGGTCCAATGTTAGCCCAGAGCCGTCTTCAGTTTGAAGAAAGTCGAAGTGGGATGAAAGAAGATCACTGGCTGGTGTGTGCACAGTCCTGTGGATCCAGGGACAGTAGGAACATGGTAGTGTGTCCCCAGCTCTCAGGATCAACTGGTCCCATGTAGTCTCACCAAGCAGAAGGTGAAGTAGAAAATAGAGGAACGTTCCCAACTATCTCTCCTTGAAAAAGACCACAATTCTGAGCAGGCATCAAAAGGCTGTGACCTCATTGATACGTTGGACCCTACCTTTATACCTTCATAAAATTCATGTTGATGTAAACCTAACTACTGCAGATAAGTTTGGACTTCTCAGCAGATACTATGCAGGCAAGAAATCAATTGAGCAACATATGAAAAAACTGAAGTAAAAAAACCCTGCTAACTAAAGATCTTATATTCAGCAAAATTATCCCTGAAACATGAGGAAGATATAAAGGTATTTCTAAACAAGGTAAAATGAAAGGGATTTATAAAAACAAGACCAGCATAACAAAAAAATAGTAACCAGGTCACTATGATCAAAGAATCAACAACAGCTAACAAATCTGAGAGGATCACACTGGACAACACCTCCCAGAAACCAATACAATGAAAATAGCACCCTAAATAATGACCTAAGGAAAGCAAAGACACCCATAAACACACACCAAAAGAAAAAAAAGAAAGAAAGGAAAAGTATCAAATACTAGTAAAGCAAAATGACAAGAAATCCATATTTATCAATAATAACACTGATGTCAGTGGACTAAATGCACCAATCAAAGGACAGAAAGTAGCAGACTAGAAGAGAAAATAAGACCATCAAATTTTTTTTTTTT
>NW_022111301.1:6577598-6579823 GCF_000313985.2 Echinops telfairi | reverse complement strand
GTGCATTCTCTCACTCTCTGGTTGTGGTCATCATAGAAGAGGTGAACCCTTGCATGCCTTGTCTTACATTTCTTTAATTTACCCCTTAATTACACAACCACCCCCTAGGACCCATTTGGTTGGGGACATTGATCACACACACACACACACACACACACACTTATAAAACTGGAAACCAACAATAGAAAAACAGCAACATAAAGACAAAAACCAACCCATGAGACAGACTAACACTGTATTTCAAAAAGACAGGATAATAGACCAGATACCCAAACTACAACTCAAACTCACTCAATTGATGTGGACTCCCAGGTAGCCTATAGGACAGGCTAGAACTGCACTGTGAGTTTCTGAGACTGTAACTCTTGGCAGGATTTGAAACTTCATGTTTCCCCTGAGAAATGACTGGTTTTGAACTGCTTACCTGGTGCCAATTTTTCAAGCAATAGGTTAAAAAAAAAGAGTCTAACATTTGAGACATTAAAGTGTGTGTTGACCATTTTTAAGAAACTTTGAGTTCTCAGTAGTAAGAACAGGCTTAAATATAATGGTAAAACTCCAAAGGACTGATCATTGTTATAGTAACACTGACATACGACTAAAGTCATACAACAAAAACAAGGTCAGATGAATTATTTGAAGGTGATGGCATAAGCACAATAAATCATTCTGTAAATTATCATTTCCCAAATTGCATCTGGAAAACTTTTACTGTGGAGGAAAAGTCATGGTATTTCATGAATGAGAGGACTGTTTATAATGCTTAATATTGGAATTTTACAAAGATAACATCGATTTATTAAACATCCATTTATTAAAAATAAATCTAAATATTAGAGCATAAGATCAATAATTCTAAGAAATCCAGTATATGTTTTCTTATTTTATAATAAATTCCCCTGGTGAGGGAATGGTGTGTTATGCTACAACAGATAATCCATACCATTTTTAAAAGTAAATATATTTCAAAGACAGATTCATTCATCCTACAAATCTATTTTTGCATAGCCACATGAACCAGGCCTTGAGCAAGGGCCACACATAGAAAAATGCAACCTTTATCTAAAGAGACATCAAAAGTTCAAAAAGTCAAGAGCCCATCATTCCCAAGCTTTCTGTACAGAAAGCTTATCTTTGAAAAGGGGTCCTAGGCATTTGCAACTGCAAAATAGAATGCTGATTCCACTCCCACATGAAAACACACAGCTGTTAGGGAGGGGATAACTTAGGAAGGAAAGGAAGGAGTACTAGAAATGGCTCATGAAACCAAGGTAACGTGTAAGCTGTATGCATGTGGGCTCCAGAATAAATGTTCTGGAAATTTGTCATGTTCCCACATAGCACTTAAAATCCATCCATGAAGGCTGACATTTTTCTTATGCATAGAAAATAAAGAAAAACTGTGGAATTATTTTAATGCTAGTGAAAAATATTTATCAATACCATGCATATATAAAAGTGTTGCTTCATTAATAAAGTTTATAATTACTAAGCTAGATAACTGTGGCTGTCTGCTTCCATAAAGTCTACAGCATTGTCCTAAAAGGTTGGTATGAGTCAGAATTGAGCAATGGGTTTAAGATGGACAGTTAATATTTGATAGTGAAATACTTCAGATAAAATAATTTTTGTGTCAAGTTGATAGGGTCAGGATTCTTAGTGATTTAGCAGCTAATGCTTAGTAATCCCCTGTGCTCTTATGTAACACAGCATACGCAACTCCAGAAGGAGATCTGCTGTGAGAAGCGCAACAGTGGTATGGAGCTGAAAGTGGCGTGCAATGCCTTTACTCGGGTCACAGTCTTGATGCAATTGAAAGGAGTTTCTTCAGTGAAGCGGCCTAATTCCTATGTATGTGGACACTGTAGGAAAGGTAGCTCAGATAGGGTTTGGGTCTGGATCCTGCATAGGCCCATTGTCCTCTGATTCTTTGGACTTGTCTCTTGCCCACCATTATTGCCTGAAGACATTGGAGCAATGAGTGGCCAACCTCTGACTTACAATCCATTTGGGCTCTACAGCCACAAGCCTGACCTTTCGACCTTGGGTTTATCCACCTCTACAACCTGTGGTGCTCTTGCTGATGCTTGAATTGTCAAGTTCAGAAGCTTTATGAATAAAAGGAAGCCTCCAGCTTCACACCTGACCCAGGGATTTGAAACCAGACTGTATTTCCTGGCAGCCCCCTCTCTCATCAAACTGTTTCCAACTCACTTTGAACTTGT
>NW_022111301.1:6555149-6577240 GCF_000313985.2 Echinops telfairi | reverse complement strand
TCCCTCATGAACCCGTCATAATTCATAAGTTATTATTATTTTGTCTTATCTTACAATATCCGATGTGTCCCCTCTGCCACTTCTCTGTTGTCCATTTCTCAGGGAGGAAGTTATACTTAGATTCTTGTTATCAGTTCCCCCTTTCTACCCCACATTCCCTCCACCCTCCAGGCATCGCCACTCTCACCACTGGTGCTGAAGGGGTCATATGTCCTGGATTCCCTGTGTTTGTACTTGCTATCTGTACCAATGTACATCCTCTGGTCTAGCAGATCTGTAAGGTAAAATTGGGATCATGATAGTGGAGGTGGGGGGAAGCATTTAAGAACTAAAGGAAAGTTATATGTTTCATCATGCTACTCTGAACCCTGACTGGCTCATCTCCTACCCACGACCCTTCAGTAAGGGGGTGTCCAGGGATGAGCTACCGATGAGCTTTGAGTCTCCACTCTGCACTCACCCTCATTTACAATGATATGATTTTTTTGTTCTTTGATGTCAGATACCTGATCCCTTCAACACCTCATGGTGACACAGCCTGGTGTGCTTCACCTTCCCGACATTATTGCCGAAGACAAATGTGTGTATATGCAAATGTGCTGATGAAAGCTGATGGTGCCCAGTTATCAAAAGATATAGCATCTGGGGTATTAAGGGCTTGAAGATAAACAAGTGGCCATGTGGCTCAGAAGAAACAAAGCCCACATGGAAGAAGCACAGCAGCCTGTGTGACCATGAGGTGTAGAAGGGACCAGGTATCAGACATCAAAGAACAAAAAATCATATCAGTGGGAGCCCACCTTGAAGACAAATGTGTGTATAAGCAAATGTGCTGACGAAAGCTGATGGTGCCCAGTTATCAAAAGATATAGCATCTGGGGTGTTAAGGGCTTGAAGATAAACAAGTGGCCATGTGGCTCAGAAGCAACAAAAATATTCTGTTTGATAAAAGGCAGACTACATTTTAAAGTTGTGCAAAATAAATTTAGTATTTTCCCTTTCATTATTTCTCTTATTCATTCATTCTATTCCAGAAATCATTGCAAGAAATAAGGAGAAAATTTTTTAAGGTTTCTAAGATATAGAAACATCAATATGTTCTTCTTATTAGGTTATCAAATAAAAATTAGAGAAAGTCTCCATATAGTAACAATGGTTTGACTGACTTGGTAACCACAAGGTTCAGAGACTCAATCAGTGGCACCACAAAGAAACAGGTCTTAATCTATTTTTGCTAAGGTTGGGGATTATGTAAGGTGCCCTCCAGTTGGTTATGACTCATAATAGCCCTATATACAAAAGAATGAAACATTGCCTGGTCTTATATCATCTTCACAATTGTTGTCTTTGACCAATTATTGCATCTGTGTCACTGTGTCTATTTATCTTATTGTGGATCTTCCTCTTTTTCATTTATCTTCCTTTTTACCAAGCACAAAAAAAGGGGGGAGGACAAAAAAACCTTTATTCTAACAACTGAAAAAGAAAAGTCATTTGACAAATTCTAACATCCATACTGATAAAAGTCCTTTACAATATATGAATAAAAGGAAAATTCTTTGACATAAAAAGAGCATATGTACAAAACCAACAGACACAATACAGTTAATGAAAATAAACTGAAAGTAGTCCGCTTTTGAACTGGAACCCAAGAAGATACCATTAATCCCCATTCATTTTCAATACAGTGCTGAAAATCTTCAGAAAATGTATAAGGCAGGAAAGGGGAATTATAGGCATCTGCATTGGCAAAAAAAGTAAAACTCTCCATATTATAGATGTTGTGATAATATATGCAGAAATTATCAAAGATTAGCAAGAAAATTGTTGGCACTAATTGAAGATTCAGCAAAATGGTAGTTTACAAGACCCATATAAAAAAAATCAGTTGTATTCCTTTAAACTAGCAAAGGGATTTCTGAAAAGAAAATCAGGAAAACAAAATAACTTATAATAGTCACCCAAAAGATTAATGATAGGAATAAGTCTAATCAGAGAAATAAAAGACATATACAAAGAAATCTGGAAAGTACAAGAAATCAAAATGATCCTATGTAAGCAAAAAACCATACCATTTTCATGGAAAGGAATATTTAACATTGTGAAAATATTAAAACTACCCAAAGCAATCCACAGTTATAATGCAACCTTTATACAGAATCCAAGATTGCTCTTTAAAGAGATGGAAAAACTAATCACCAACTGTATATGGAAAAGAAAGAGACCCTGGAGAAGCAAAGCATTACTAAAAAAGGACGAACATATAGTTCCTTGTAATCGGTTCCCTCTTTCCTACCCATTCACCCTTTACCGGCCCTGTTTCGCCACTCACACCACTGGTCCTGTAGGGCTCATCTGCCCTGGATTCCCTGTATTTTCAGTTCCTATCTGTACCAGTGTACATCCAGACTTGCAAAGTCGAATTCGAATCATGGTAGTGGGAGTGGGGAGGAAACATTTAGGAACTAGAGGAAAGTTGTATTTCTCATCGTTGTTACATCGCACCCTGACTGGCTCATCTCCTCCCCAAGACCCCTCTGCAAGGGGATCTCCAGTGGCCTACTAATGGGCTTTGGATCTCCACTCTGCACTCCCCTCATCATTCACTATGGTAAGATTTTTTTTTGTTCTGATGATGCCTTATACCTGATCCCTTCGACACCTAGTGGTTGCATATGTGACCTCCTCCCTGGAAAAGTGGATGAAGGGAGACATCGGACAGGGAAAGATATGACAAAATACCAATTTATAAACTATCAAGGGCTCATGAGGGAGGGGGGAGCGGGGAGGGAGGGGAAAATGAGGACCTAATGTCGTGGGTTTAAGTGGAGAGAAAAGTTTTGAGAATGATGTACAAATGCGCTTTACACAATTGATGTGTGTATGGATTGCGATAACAGTTGTATGAGCCCCTAATAAAATGTTTTAAAAAAATTATCAGTGGGGAAGAAGGGGAAAAATGAGGAGCTGATACCAGGGGCTCAAGTCAAAAGCAAATGCTGATGAGAATGATGAGGGCAACAAATGTGCAAATGTGCTTGACACATGTATGTATGTCTGTATTGTGATAAGAGTTGTCAATAAAATGATTTAAAACAAAAAAGCATGAACAATGTAAGAGGCCTCTCACTTCCTAAACTCAAAAAAGCCTTGTAGTAGTGTTCCAATGGATACATTGGCCAGGGAGACATAATTGAGAACACAGAAGTAGATGCATTCATTCATGGACAACTGATTTTGGCAAAGGTCTGAAATACATTAAATGGGGGAAGAAATAGCCTCTTTAACAAATGGTGCTGGCAAAATTGGATACTATTTACAAAAAAAGTGAAACAGGATCTATATATCCCACCATATACAAGAACAAACATCTAAATGTAAAATCTAGGACTATAAAGTCCTTCAGGGAATAAAAAGGGACAAATTTAGGAGCCCTATTACTTGGCATAAACAAATTATGAAGCATAACATTAAGCACATAAACAACAGAAAACAAACTATACGACTGGGCCATCCTTAAAATTAGACATGTGTTGTTCTCCTGTCTCTGAGTTTGGTGGCTCCCTCTCCTTCCCGCCACCCCTGCCTCCTCCTCTCTCATGTCCCCCCAGAACCTTGAAAAAGAAAGCCCTTAGTTAGTTCCAGGTCTGTTGGCTGAGTTTCATTAATGTTTTCCAATTTCATCTGATGAGGTGCCAAGCCCTGCCCCCAAATCTGAGATCTAGTTCCAGAATTTCTTGGGGTCTTCATTACTTTGCTCCTGTTGTACACCCTTCGTGTTTCACTGCCCCTGTGTATGGGGCAGACTGGGCACACTTTCCACACTGTGCCTCCCATGCTGTCCCAGGGTATAGAATGCCTTATGGGAGTTGATCAAATGCATTGTAGCCCAGAGGAATTACCGAAAGCTGAAAAAAGGTCAAATATGATAATGGTACAGGAGGAAAGTAAAAGTAAATTGAAGTAAGAACTAGGAGGCAAAGGTTATTTATAGAGGTATAACTATAGGCATGTATATATGTAAATATGCTAATTTATAATGATATGGATATATGTGCATGTACATATATTTATAGGTTAAGTATTAAGGGAGCAGATGGTTTTTGGGCCTCTTTTTAAGTCGTCCCTCAATGCCAGAACACTTTGTTTTAATAACCTGGCACTCTGTGATGCTCACCTTCCTGACAGGATCACTGACCACAAAGCAGATGCATAAGCAAATGTGGTGAAGAAAGCTGATGGTGCCCAGCTATCTAATAGGGAATCAATTAATTCTACATGGAAGAAGCACATCAGCCTGTGTGATCAGCATGGTGTCAACAGGATCAGGTATGGGTATCAAAAGATCCAATCAAACAATTTTATTGATGCAAACAAGCCGAGTCAGAGTGGAGAGTCAAAGCCCTCACAGGAGGGTCACAAGGAAGGGACGATTCTGCCAGAACGCAGTATAGCACCAACAAAACACACAACATTCCTCTAGTTCTTGAATGCTTCACTCTCCCACCCCTACCACCCCAGGATGATGACCTCAGCTTTACCTTACAAATCCCTCAAGACTGAAGTATATACATTGGTACAGATAAGAGCTTTCAAAGCATGGGATCCAGGACAGAGAAACACCTCAGGAACAGTAGTTGGAGTAGCTATACCATAGGGGTGGAGAGAGGATAGGGGGGCAAGGGGGAGGAGGATCACAAGGTGGGATATATAACACCCCCCACCCAAGGGGGATGAATAATAGATATGTGGGTGAAGGAAGATAAAGGATGGTGTAAGACATGAAATAACAATAATAATAGTATATACTTGATCAAGGACTCACGAGGGTGTGAAGGTGGGGGAGGGAAGAGGAAAGAAGAGGAGCTGATACCAAGGGCTCAAGTAGAAAGAAAATGTTTTAAAAATGATGATGGCAATATATGTACAAGTGTGCTTGATACAATTGAATTATGGATTGTTATAAGATCTGTAAGAGGGGGGAGTGGGGAGGGAGGGGAAAAATGAGGACCTAATGTCGGGGGTTTAAGTGGAGAGAAAATATTTTGAGAAACGATGTACAAATGCGCTTTACACAATTGATGTGTGTATGGATTGGGATAACAGTTGTATGAGCCCCTAATAAAATGTTAAAAAAAATCTGTAAGAAACCCCAATAAAATGTTTAATAAAAAAATAGATACGTGTGTGCTTCAAAAATTGTCATCAAAAAGAATGAAAACAAAACTAGGGGAAAATTTGGACAATAATATATCAGTCAAGGGAAAGTTTATATAACACTTCAATATGAAAAGGGCAAATAATGCAATTACAAATGGCAAAGGATATGAACAGACACGTTACCAAAGAAGGCATAAAAATAAATGCTTCTGAGGCTTTTGAGAGATGATCATCAACCCAAAATTGAGAATCACCGAAGGACAGCATTAATAGCGATGGTAATACACAAAGCAATTCCCACGCCACCTTAAAGCTGAAAGCAACCAATCCTCTGCAGAGTGCAGAGAAACAGGGACCCTTCCACTCTGCTGGTGGGTCGGGACGCTACAATGGGACAGAAGTTGTGCAGTGTGGCATGGTACCTCCTCCAAAAGTTGGAAACACAAATACCACAGGGCACAGCAATGTCTGTGTACTTAGAATAGTTCCTAGAGGCACAAAAAGGTATTTGCTGTTCTCTGTCGATTGCAGCACCATGGACAGTGGCAAAAATATAAAAACATGTTGACATGTTATATCAGATTTTTGTATGAGTAAGCTGGTGAATTATTAACTTCATCTTTTTGTTAAAAATCTCATAGTAAATGAGAGATTTTACAATTTGAAACTTCCTTACAACTGAAGGAAACCTTTTTAAACATGATTAGAGACAAAATTAGGAGGAGTATACTAATTCTCATGACTAGGATTGCTGGATGAAGCAATGCATGCTCACTTAATCTTGAATTTCAGACATAACAACCATTTTTAAAGTACAAAATGCCTCAGGTATTATTTGAGTTTTTTTAAAAGAAAACAAGTCAATGCCATTCAATCAATTCTGACTCAGCAACTCTCTAGGAAAGAGTAGAACTGTGCATCTGGGTTTCTGAGACTAAAATCTTCACCAGAGTTGGGGAGCCTTACTTTTCTCCCAAGGACTGGATTGTGATTTTGAACCACAAGCTCCAACCTTACGGTTAGCAGTCTAAAGCATAACCTAAATGATAATAGGGCCCCTCACACTTAAAAAAAAAAAAGGTAGTTATCTGAAATTCAGTCTCTCCTTGGTTTTGGTTTTTTTTTTTTTGCTTAAACTGGCAACTCTGATCTTGTTTAAATGTGGGGGCTTGACATTCTCCTGCATGTTTTTTCAACTTAGATCAAGTTTAAATAAGTACGCTTGTTCAGCATTTGTCAACATGCCTCATAACTGCATTGTTTTTACTATCCTCATACAACAAGGTGGCGAAGTTGATTCCAATTCATATTGGTTCTGTAATACTGAGTAGCCCTGCCCCATCGGGTTTCATGGCTGTATTCTTTGTGGGAAACAATTGCCACGTCTTCTTCCTGGGGAAAGGAAGGGACATTTGAGACGCTGATCTTTGGTGAGCCTCTCAGCATTTAACCCCTGTGCCATCAGCTCTCTCCTAACACGGCAAGTGCGGCGTAGATTCTTCTTTGGTTTTTGTATTGGGGATTGCACGAAGATAAGCTCCTATAGTGTAAATCATCAGTGAATAAAGGAACAAATGCACCAATTCAATTTTCTACAGAGAGCTTGTGACAGCTTGTCTGCTATTTAATCCATCGAAAAATTGTTTTCTACTGCTCAGCCATTTCCCTCACAAAAGAACCACACATTCTTTATCGACAAAGATATCACATTGGCCTCATGTCCTAATAATACATGAAAATGAAAATACACATGCCATCATTGTGGCTATTAAGTAAAGGATTTTTCTCTGAACGGAATTTACTTAGGCTTTTGTTCGTTACGAATGAACACATAGGTCTTTGTGAACTAAATTGGCACAGCCCGAGTTTACTACAAAATCTGTTTTTTGTGTTTGCAATGCTTCTATTGTGTGAGGGCTGGAAGTCGTCATTTGTTTGCATGTGCTTTTCATTTGGATTTTCTCTCCCCTTTTCCAGGTTACTTCATTACTGAAAAGAACAATAACGTGAGAGGGGAAGATAGCATGAATGAGACTTCATGATTGCCTTTCCAACTAAAATGAGTAGGAAATGAAAACACTTTAAATGAAGTGTCTCAAATAAACATTTAATTTGGGATAAGACCGTGATTGCATATATTCCATCATATAAAATATGGAAAGAGCATTTATTGAGGAGTTGAAAGACTCATTTGTGGCAACATAAATGTAGCTTGAAAAGCAAGCTGCTGCGAATAAATATGCAAAACCATATTTAAGTGGCATGCAATTAACATGAATTTATAGAAGAAAAATGAGAAATATGATGAAATTTTAGTGAACAAGAGACAAGTTTTACATCAAAGAAGAGCCCCGCAGTACACTAGATTGTTTTAAAATGAATTTTAAGATTCAAGCAGAATAGGAGGTTATTTATTTGTATATTAAGGAAAGCAGAGAAATTGTTACCTCAGTATCTTTCATCTTCTTTTTTTAAAATGCCTCTTCCCTATATCCTTTGCATGGCGCAATACCCCTCTTGTACGTTCTATGAACCTTTCATTTTTATGTCTTCATTTATTAATAACTTATTTTTTATTCTTTTATTTCTCCTATGTTTTTGTAGTTTTCTGACATTTACATTTACTATCCACAGGGATATTACCTTAGTAATATCCAGATATAGAAATACAATCTATTTGTTTTAAGATATTTACTTAGAACTGCAAACTTTCATTATCATAATATCCAGATACAAGAAATATCTGCACAGTTGCTAAAGACTATAACTAGCAAAGGATTTATATGTATAAATTATATGTACTTTTAATGCAATGCATTATATATAATTTACATATATAATATATAGTAATAAAATTATATATATAAACATATATAATGGCTAGATTTTATGTCAACTGGCTATATCTGGGTGAACGTTGGGGTGTAGTCCAACAAATCAATGAATTCCCAGCCTGATGGCACTTTCTTTGGGGGCATGGCCTTTTGTATAAGGGTGACCCTGAGCAGAGTCAAGATTGCTCCTTTACTTTCTGCTGGATTGCGGTCCTGTATCTAGTTAATTGATACACTGTTGTTCTGTTGTTTGCTGATCAGAGGAGCCATCAATGTACCTTGCATTCGTAAGGCCAAACTTGGATTCATTCAGCTTTGCACTCACCAGTTTGTGGCCCTCCTGCTTCACTTCCTACACCTTGCTATTCAGCTCCTGCAGTTACTTGAGTCAAGAGAAGCCTCCAGCTTACATTTGACTTAAGCATTTAAACTGGACTCGACCTAACCTGTACAACGTGCAAGCCATTTCTTGATATAGATATCTTTCTATATCGATACGTATGAAAGCATCACTGGTTTTGCATTTCCAGAGAACCCTGCCTGACTCAACATATATAGACATGAGATAAGAAGAAATACATAGAGTCCCTGATTTTCAGTAACACAAATGTAAATAGAAGTTGAATTGTTAAAAAAAATTTTGAATTTGAATTGTTATCCATTGGGGAAGCAATATGCATATTTTATTGGAAGAAATAAATACCTTTTTTTTCCTTTCCAAAATATTTTTACTTTTGAAATTTAAGTAGAACTACAAGTATTCATTCAATAATTAGTTCTGTGTATATGTATGAAGGGCTTATAAAATGGAATTTACAGAGTTTTCTCCTATGGAATGGTTATGAGTAATGACCACCACCTCTTCAGATAGCAGCTGAGTGCTGAACCGCTGTGATATCAGGGTTCCTATATACCTTTAAATGTGGAAATGCAATTGCTATGAGAGTGGATTGTAAACCATGAAACAGTTCATAGTTTTAAAATGGGGTTTATTACTAGATATGTTGATGCCTTAGTTCATATGAATATAATAACCATGCAAAAGTTATGCTATATACCTCTACCAATATAACTATATGTAATATAGAATTATAACTATATGTAAAATTATTTCATATAAGAATCCAATTAAAATATATTACATATAATTCTCAATAAATTGAATAGCAATCCTGCTGATAAATTATGGTTTTTTTCAATGCCATATTTAAGTTCACCTTCTGTTAATGGTGCTAATTTTATCTATGGGGATGAGATAAATATCAATGAATACAGTTATAGAATAAAAACAGAAGTGGTCAGGTTATGAATGCTTCTGGAGGCAAAGCAGATTAACAAACTTAAAAATGCACATGATTTATATCTACTGCCAAATATCTTCTTTGCTAACACTGTTTCAACTGGTTTGGTTTTAGATCAACTGAATTTCAAGAAAATTGAATAAAAATGGCAAATGATTGTAGTTTTCTAATCTGATGTTACAAAATAAGATTTTTCCCTCCATTTTGCACAAAGTCATCAATCATATGTTTTGTTTTATCATATCTTCCAAAATATTTATATTTTCACTTACATGAATCCAAATTCTTGTTGTAAATATTCTTTATGTACATTATTAATTTTCCCCAAAAGTTGCCAATAAAATGCTTATTACCTTGATTAAAATAATATGTTAATTAAAACTTTGCTACCAAAGTACACTTTCCTCCATTACACATGTTCAGAGTCATTTTGACTTCAATTTATATTTTGACTTCTATTTATATTTATATGTTTCTTCGTATTTCTTTTGAAATTGTGTCAGAAGCACATAGGGCAGTGCTACTCTGTCTGAGGTGGTTGCTATGAGTCAGAGTTGACCTGACTGCATACAACAATCACAACTTAGAAGCTTATATTCTCTTTGAAAAAGTATATTAAAATACTGGAGAATAATCTGCCCTCCAACTACTTTTATCCTAAAGCCAATATGATCTTACACAAAGAATGTTGTATTTGAAGAAACACTGTGTAGGAATCCTGGTGGTGTAGTGGTTACATGCTGGGATGTGTCTGCATGGTTGGCAGTTCAAACCCACAAGCAATCTGCTGGAGAAAGACTGAAATTTCTACTCCCATAAATAGTTACAGTCTCAGAAACCCACAAGAGGTCACTATGAGTCAGCATTGACTAGATGGCAGTGAATTTGATTTGGTTATCACACTGCATTACTGGCAAATTCATGTCAACTCCTTTTATAGCTAAAAGCAAAACAAAACCAGTTGCTGTTAATTTTGTCTCATGTTGATCCATATGTTTTAGAATACAATTATGAGAGTTAATAATTGCAAGAATTAAATCATCAGGGTTTTCTTCCAAAGGTATGCCATAGTATATTTGAACTGCCAAACTTGGTTGGTTCAGTCAGAAACTTTTTGTCACTCATAGAATCCCTTCCGATGTCTAGTTGTTGCAAATTCATATCCAAGATAATCACAAGATGAACGATATGATGATGTCAGAATATGGAGAACTTAGGGCTAATGTAGATGGATTTATAGTCTGTCCAATACTCAGTCTATGACAGATAGCACCAAGAATGTCATTGTGCAAAGACATGGTTATCATCAGGATTTTTATTCAGAGAAACACTAATTCCATGGTCTCTCTTCCAAGATAGCCCCCTCTCTTCCTGTACATTTTGATAAGGATATAATATAAGCTAAAAGCTATGTCAAGTTACTCAATATAAAAATGACAACTTTTAAAATATAATAATGTTATAAAACCTGTTTGCATCCAGTTTTAGGTCTTCTTGTACCAGTGTCCCAAATCCTGACATCTCTGGCAAAACTTGGTGACAATTTCATTACTTATAGCTTCCTCCTCCCTATACCTGTAATCTGTATATACATATACATATATATATATATACATATACATATATATTAATCATTTTATTGGGGGCCCACACAACTCCTATCACAATCCACACACACATCAACTGTATAAAGCACATTTGTACATTCATCACCCTCATCATTCTCAAAACATTTGCTCTCCACGTTAGCCCCTGGCATTAGCTCCTCATTTTCCCCCTCCCTCTCCACTCCCCCCTCCTTCATGAACCCTTGATAATTCATAAATTATTATTTTGTCTTATCTTACACTGTCCGACCTCTCCCTTCACCCACTTTTCTTCCCCAGGGAGGAGGTTATATGCAGATCCTTGTAATCAGTTCCCCCTTTTCAACCCACCCTCCTTCCACCCTCCCAGTGTCACCACTCTCACCATTGGTCCTGAAGGGATCATTTGTCCTGGATTCCCTGTTTTTCCAGTTTCTAGCTGTACCAGTGTACATCCTCAGGTCCATCCAGACTTGCAAGGTAGAATTGGGATCATGATAGTGGTGGGGAGGAATAATTTAGGAACTTGAGGAAAGTTGTATGTTTCATCTTTGCTGCATTGCACCTGGACTGGCTCCTCTCCTCCCCCCTCCCCTTCCTTAAGGGGATATTCAGTTGCCTACAGATGGGCTTTGGGTCTCCACTCCGCACTCCCCTCATTCACAATGATATGATTGTTTGTTCTTTGATGCCTGATACCTGATCCCTTCGACATCTCGTGATCACACAGGCTGGTGTGCTTCTTCCATGTGGGCTTTGTTTCTTCTGAGCTAGATGGCCGCTTGCTTACCTTCAAGCCTTTAAGATCCCAGACGCTATATCTTTTGATAGCCTGGCACCATCAGCTTTCCTCACCACATTTGCTCATGTACCCATTTGTCTTCAGCAATTGTATCAGGGAGGTGAGCACACAATGATATAATATTTTTGTTCTTTGAAGTCTGTTAACCCATCCCTTTGTCACCTAGGAATCACACAGGCTGGTGTGCCTGTTCCATGTGGGCTTTGTTGCTTCTCAGCTAGATGGCCACTTGTTTACCTTCAAGCCTTTAAGACCCTATATGTTATATCTTTTGATAGCCAGGCACCATGTGATCTGTGTATTGATTTTTATGCTTCTCATAGTATTGGTAGTCTCAATAGCACCTGAATTATCAGCGGCACTCGTGAAAGATGAGTGTTAACAGCAAGCTTCTCTGCTTGTGCTCAGGTAAGAAAGTACCTAGGGAAAAAGCTTGGGACTTCAAAAGCTAAAAAACATACACAGCGGTCTCTTCACAGTCACAAGTAAAAGTTCTATGCCCGAAGTTAAATTAATTAAAACCAATTGCTTCTCCCATTTTCCTCTTGTGTATCATGTTTTCAAAACTAGACCACTGCGAATCTAGGTATCTGCAAAGCAGCAAAGTGCTTTTGTGTCTCACATAGCAAAAAGCTTCTGAAGCCCGCATGACAGCAGCAGTCCAGACTAAGAGCAAACGGATTCTGTCTCATGCCTTTCCAGGAGTTTCACTGTGATATTTTGAATTTCACTTTTGTACAAAGAATTACCGAGGAAGACCCCGCCTTTCTACATTTGGGAGAAAAACAAAACAACAACAACAAACAACCTTAGATTGATTGTTGCTCTTTTATTTTAGGATATCAGAATATATCTTACTTGGTAGAGATACAAAATGATAAAAGAGAAGCAAGGTAGATCTTAATACTATGAGAAGTATGGGAAAACATCAGAAGAGTGACTCTCAATTAAAACCAAGCAGAATGAACCTCCCAGGATCCTCTGAAAAGAAGAATCTGTATTTTTCAGGGACCTCATGATCCTGCGTGGTTCACATCTAAACATGGACATATGAAAAAATTACTTCCGAAGTGAAGGCAAATCCCACACATAGCAACAGAAATCAATCTCCTAATTGAGAAGTAAAATGTAACTAAAAAGCACTGCCACACAAATAGAAACTAGGTTACTTTAGCCAAGACCTTGACAGCTTCCCCAGGAACATGAGATCATTGAAAATACTTTCACTTGGGTCAGCTACGTTCGCAGAATGACATCTTCACTTCTTAACATTTTTAACAGGTTTTGGCGGCAGATTGATCCAATGCATTAGGTCATTTAATTCCTTGATTCTATGCATACTGATCATGAATCAAAGTAAAATAAAATCCTTGAAAACTTCAAAAATTGCTTAATTCATCATGAGGTTGCTTACTGGTCACCTAGGAAGTTTTCAGTTTTATTTGAGTTTTAATCCATCCTGAAAGTTCTGGTCTTTGATCTTCATCGGTAAATTCTTCAAGTATTCTTCATTTCAGCAAGAACAGTGTGTCATCTGTCCCTGGAGGTTGGCAATGAGTCTTCCTCCAGTCGTGATGCTGTGGTCTTCATATAGCCCAGCTTCTCAAATTATTTGTGCAGCATAAATATTGATTAAATTGGTTGAGGTAGCTACTTTGTTGTGCCAATCTGGCCTATAAACACATGTGGCGTTTATTGAAGGGCGGAAGGATAAATGGCTCACTGAGCCTCGTCTTTCTAGTTCTCGGGTCTCTTGCTTTCTGATGGTCAGACGAGGGTGCAGCTGCCTTAGCCAGTTCCCTGTTTCAGCTGGGCTGGCTTTCTTCCAGCGATACATCCCTGAGAAGAAGCCACATGGACCTACCCCGATGCAGCCCTGGGTGCTGGAGCAGCCGTGTGGAGACCCCTGCCAGCGCTGAGATGTTTACACATTCACTGACTTGGCTTTCCTCCTGCAATTGGTATCATTGCGTCTGTTTTCTGAGATGGAGGAGGACTTTGTGGATTGGTGTTGGACATATGAGTTAATAGGTCAATGTTGGACTTGTGAGCTTGGGCAGCACTGGGTTGGGATGTTTTCTTGATGCACACTTAACCTTTATGTAAAACTCTGTCTTATACATGAGTTTCTGTGGATTGGTTTCTTCAAAGTACCGAGACTATTACAATGGTGAAAGAATACAACCCTAAGACACATGATTTTCCCCTTGATTTTCAGCAACTTATTATTATTATTACTATTGTTTTACATTTTATTGGGAGCTCTTACAAATGAAGTAGTCTACATTTCAATTAGATTAAGCATAATTGTAAAATCGCTGCTACCATAATTTTCAAATAATTTCCTTTCTTCTTGAACTCTTTCATGTCAGCTGCCTTTTAGCCCCCCCCCACGCTACTCGCCACCAACCTTTGTTATTATATTACATATTATTATTATTATGCCATATTTTACACTACCCAATGTATCCATTTACCAACCCATCTATTAGTCAGTCCCCTCAAATTGGGTTATAAAGTCATCGTGGCTGAGTTTCCCCTTTCTTCCAGACCCTCAGGGGTTCATCTATATTTGATTTCATGCACCGAACAATCTTAATTATACAAATAAACATACACAAGTCTCACAAGATTAATAAGGTAAAACTAAGACCATAATATTAAATAACTACAGGATAGTTATGCGTTTCATCAGTGCTGTAACTGCACCCTGGCCCTTTTGGCCTTTCTGGTTCTGTGAGGAACTATCCAATCATTTTACAGGTGGTTCTGGTCTTCACTTTGTCTGTGCTCTTTCACATCAATTTGATTGCTAAAGGTATCCCCTGGTTCTTTGAAATTACTGACTCATTGTCCCACCTAAGAACAATGATATGTTCTGGGATTCCTCTCTTTTACAATGTTATTGATAATTGATATTATCTACACAGTCAAATGTCTTTGCACAGTCCATGAAATACAAACACACATCTTTTGGAATTCTCTGATTTCAGTCAAGATCCACGTAACATCAGTAATGGTACATATCCCTCATTCAATGCCCTCTTTTATATCTGCCTTGAATTTCAGACAGTTCCCTATTATTGTGCTGCTGCAACCATTTTAAATTCTATCTTAAATTATCATGAAGCATATCATAGAATTATGTAAAAATAAATAACACAGTTATCTTCAAGTTACTTCGAGAACATTTTTTTCTTTATATAAACTGTACATAGACACTCCTTTTACTTGCTCTGCATTTACCTTTTCACGGTGACACCACAGGCTGCCCCATTTATAACACAATGGATATAGTGAGCTGGTCTCAGTTGCAACCACTCAAAGCCTACTCTTATGAAAACATTTTCACTTTCCAATATATTGGTAGGATTGGTATATAGGTTTGGTACTAAATAAATATCCCATTATTTTTTGTGGATCAGCCAGAAATAATAAATAATTAAATACAATAAATTTAAATCAAATATATACTTTTGTACTGAACTACCAGGATGCACTGTATGAGAAACTTCCACTGGACACTGCCTTTCCAAGATCTCCAGAATCCAAGTACAATCACCAAGATGGCGGCACACCTTCTTCTAGGATATTTTATTAGCCACACAACTGGTCTCTGCTTCCACTCAGGATGCTCAGCATGGATCCTACACACAGAAGTGAGATGAATTATTTTTAAAAATTACCTAATGGCTGCACCTTTCTGTTCAAAATGATCCAATAATTCCCATTTTCACTTGCAGTTTAAGTCAGCAGCTTTAGAACAAAATGCTAACATGGTTCCGTGCAACATAGTTTGGGCCTGATTTCCTTCCATGTCTTTCAGTCGTATTCTCTCTGAACTTGTCATACTGTCCACTTGCTTTTTAAAATATTTCCTCCTTAGGCACTTAGATATCAGAGTTCTCTTATAAGAAATGCTCTTCTTTCAGGTTGCTGCATTACTTACTGCCTAACCACCCTCATACTTTCTCCAAATGTTACCTTTCAATGAGACATACTGGCACTCCATGATTTTTCATCCTTCCTTTTCTCCATTTCTTTTGTGTTTTTCCATAACCACCTTCAACTCATAGCATATTATATGTTTCATATTTTATTCTTATTATGTGTGGTCTGTTTTCACTTCCTACAATGTAAGTTCTCTTAAGACAAATATTTTTGTCTCTTCTCTGCTAAATTGAAATATCTTAGAGCAGTGTCTCACATATAATAGGTTTACAAATAAGTACTTTCTAAGTACATACACTGATGTCACATAAAACTACATTTACTACAGGCATGATAACAGAGTCTGATAAACAGAATTTGAGAATGTTATCTTTAATGTGTGTGACTTTATCTGTGTACTCATATATATCATTCATATATATCAATATCATTTGTGTTTATGAATGTGTGTGTTTGTAAATTTGAGGGTGTTGTCATGACCTGATTCTAGATTTGATAGCTTTTGATACAACATTCAGACATCTTCTAAAATTTGCTTTTTAAATAAATTCTACGTGGGAAGTAATAGTATATTAATTTTCATCTATCATAAGTTAATGCCTAGATATCATCTTTAGTAAACTTCTCTGAGTCTGGAAAAAATGCATTATACTATCACAATAGAAACTTATAAAATACCATTAGTAACACAAACCAACTAAAAAATACATCAAGGAGAAAATAATGATTATCTTGTGGGGTAGGCAGGTCGAGATTATAAAAATGAAAAAAGAATAAGATAATAAAGGTACCTTTACATACTATATTAATAACTATATACCATGAAAAATAGGATTATGTAATTCAATCCTCTTGATCTGAAATTAAACAGCATGTTTACATTCAACATGCTGTTAAAATAATCATAAAAGGTTAGAATCATTTAGAAATATATTACAGGGTTCCCAGTGGAAAGAAAAGCAGCCATCACTAGTTATGCCTGCGAGAATTGTTTAATTAGTGCCTGCAGTTTTTGCTGAAGATATCAATTCTATATGGCTTTATTTGCTTCCTTATACTTTGAGGGTAATCGTTCCAGCTCATTCCAAATAGCAGCTTTATTTCCGGTCAGGAACTGTAGGGACACACAGGAAAAGCAAAAGTAATGAAGGAAGAAACTGTTTGATTACTATTTATCACCATAGAGACATACCTACCCATTCTCTCCAACTTTTTCCTTCTATGCTAAATGCTGACACCACAAGCAATTGAGACAAGAATTGAACTGTTCTGTTTTATATCTCTCCCCGTCTCATTTGATAAGGTACCCTCACAGTACTACTGGATAACGTTGGACTGCTGATCACAAGTTCTGTGGTCTAAACCCACCGGTCTAAACCCACCGGCTGTTCCTTTGGAGAGAGAAGAGGCGATCTTCTCCTGTAAAGATTTACAATTTTAGAACCACTACATAGGTTCACTATGAGTTGGAATCAGCTTGATGGCAGCTGATGCACCCTGACACCTGCAGTACTTATTTCTCAGACCCCGTCCAGTTCTCCTCAGCATGCGTTTCTAGAGAAGGAAAGGAAGCCGAGAGGGAGAAGACATGTAGGATTTAGAAGAAATAAAGATCAAAGTGGATTAAGATTTAGATTCCAATCCCCATTCCTCAATGGACTGAATCGTATTTTATCTTTGAATCCTTTTTAAGTTAGGTAGCGAATGCTGTAGTCATGACAAACAGAAGTCCTTGTGGCACAATAGTGAAGGCCTTTGCTGCCAAGCAGTTCAAACCCATGGCTGCTGCTCAGGACCCAGGTCTGGCCATCTCTCCCATCATGATTTGCAGCCTTGAAAACCCAGGAGGACAGTTGCTCTGTATCTTACATGGTTCTAATGGGTTGGAATCAGTTCATTTACAATAGGTTTAAAAAATAAATAATATATATATATAATATATATATAACACACATATATATAAATATATATATTATTTATTTTTAATTTATATATATATATGATATCTCAGTGGCTTAATAAAAATAAGTTATTTATCCTATATATAAAGTTAATTTCATATTTGTTTGAACAGCTTTGTTTTATGGTTAATCTCAAAAAAAGTGATATAGGAAATCAGACTTTTTCCAACTTATTTTATAACACACAGGCTCTAAGGTCCCAAGTGAAGTTGAAAAAATATAAGAAGGCCACACCAGGACCCTCAAAACTTATCTCGAATTCCATAGGTGAGCGTCAGTTCCTCATGAGATTGAAGAGACGGTGATGTGACGTGCAGAGGAGCAAGATCTGCCTGATAGTGGCTCAACATCCTAAAGAGTTCCACGAACCTGTAGGGCCCCTCTTACCGGCTAGCTCTACTGCACACTCCAGCCATGACTCACATTATTACTTACTTAAGACAAGTGCCTTCTCTTTGTCCACCATATCCCCAATGCCTTCTCCAACCTACCCCTTGTGCATGAGTTTTTATGTCCATATTAAATAGTTTGTCATTTGTGAATATCAGCACTGCATTGAAATGGATGCATATTTGTATAACTCCATGATAAAATATGACCACGTTCTTTCCCCAAAGATAATTATTGAGTGATTGTTAGGCTTCATGTTTGTTTGTCTGTTTTTTTATGAGAATAAAATACATCCGAAACCTTTTGAATTCTAATTACACAAGGTAAATTTTGTGGACTTAGTTTAGAATTAAATTGCTTCATATGACTATAATTTTATCAAAAAGTGTTTATATTAAAAAAGAAAAAACAGTGTCTGGGGTCTTACAGGCATGTCTCTAAACAAGCAACCATCTCAGTGAGATGTCAACCAAGTCCACATGGAAGAAGCACACCATCATCAGTCACGTAAGTATAGTAAATCCTATCATCTAAAGTCAAAGGAGGGATTCCTATCAGATCCTAGATTGTGGCAATCTGGTTTGAAGAAGGCTATGGATGACTGCGAGAGCCCAAGATACATTTGTGGGAATTACATATGAAATAAGCCTCCAGCGATCGCCCTCTGCTGATAATTGAGAGATGGGTGGAAAGTGGTTACTAAACAGAGAACTGGAAAGAAAAGTATAGCAGATCAAAGGGATAAAACCTGACTTGAACAGTTAAAACTTTGTTAGTTGATCCCCCCTCTGAGGCATACTGGACCTGATCCGGTTTCCAACGTTTTCTGTAATTTTCTTTTGTTTACTTTTTTGTTTATTCATATTAGGGTTTACCTCAGTGGTGTTATGTCATTGGGGGTCACTTTTTTGAAGTTTGATATATGTTTTTCTGTTTTTCAGTACCTGAAATCTGGATTGATGAACGTAAAGGGACAGCAAGTAGAATGAGACTTTGAAGGGGTAGGGAGTGATATAAAGTGGTGGTAATGGAGTGGGTAAAAGGGAGATGATGTCAAGGAGTCCAGGAAGGAAAAGAATGTTTGGAAAACGATTGTGGCAGCACTTGTACAAAACTGATTGATGACATTGAGTTATAGAATGATAAAATATATGTATAAACCCACAATTAATAATCTATTTTTAAATACATATAGAACTGTGGCTAGACTTTCTTGAGAAACAAAGCCAGTGACACTCCCATCTCACATAGCTGTAAGGAAGACCTTTATCTCAAGAAACAAATTTATATCAAGGAATTAGCCTAGCCAAATCCAACTCAATTCCATGGGTCAGATGCTAGCTGGCAGGCCCTCCAGACTTACACAGCTGCTAGTAAGGAAGCATGAAGGTTAAGTTGAAGGCTGGTAGCTCACAGAACCTTGGGTGCTGAGTTACATGGGTCCAAGTTCAGCAGGAACATGGCAGCGCACTAACAGCTCCCAAGGACAGCAAGCAACCTGGACCACTGTGCCCACAAGCTAGACACAGGATCCAAGCAAGCAGGAAGGAGAAGAGTGGCATGAGAGAGACCAGTTATCCACTTATAAATAGTGGACACGTACATCGTTCACTTCCCAAGGGAGACAATGCTAGGCTGTGGCCGAATTGATAGGATAGACTCCACCCATTCTTTCCAACTTTCTCCACCCATATCTTCTTTAAGAGGTAGCAAGCTGAGACCAGAGGAGGTACACTGGTACAGATAGGAACTGAAAATACAGGGAATCCAGGATGGATGAGCCCTATAGGACCAGTGGTGTGAGTGGCAAAACAGGGAGGGTAAAGGGAGAATGGGTAGGAAAGAGGGAACCGATTACATGGAACTGTGTGTGACCTCCTCCCTGGGGGACAGACAACCGAAAAGTGGATGAAGGGAGACGTTGGACAGGGCAAGATATGACAAAATACCAATTTATAAACTATCAAGGGCTCATGTGGGAGGGGGGAGCGGGGAGGGAGGGGAAAAATGAGGACCTAATGTCGGGGGTTTAAATGGAGAGAAAATGTTTTGAGAAATGATGTACAAATACGCTTTACACAATTGATGTGTGTATGGATTGGGATGACGGTAATCTTTGCACCTCATACAATGTTTAAAAAAAAAAAAAAAGAGGTAGCAAGCTGACAGAAAAAAGTGAGTCATAACGCTAATATTAAACTAATAAAATAGATATATTTATAACTGCACATAATAACCTCTTAGGGAGGTGAATCTAGGCATAGAGGAAACAACATTCTTTTTTTACTGCAGTGAGAGCTGAATTATTGCATGCACAAGAGATTTGTAAGGTGATTGCTTATTTATTGTTTGTTTATTCATTTCTCTTTAGAAGAATGGATTTGAGATATTTTCCCACAGATAGAGACTGTGGAATTTTATCTTAATAATATCAATTTATAGCATTCTGTCATGCATATCTTAGGAATGCAAATGTTTGCTAAATTGAATTGAAGGAGAATTTCTGTTTACTGCTGATAAGTACAAGACAGATAATACTGCTGGAGGAAAATAATTTCATATCAAGCTGTAGGAACTAAAGAAAAATTCAAGCCTCAAATATTATTTAAAGCTTCTATGGGAAAAATTATTAAACAAAGTGGGGAGCAGCAAACGGAGATGGAAGAAATACAGTCGTTTTACCGAAATGAATTGCTTGATGATCAACCGTTTCATGAGTGTAATATCATGATGTTGAAGGAAGATTTCCAAAAGAAAGCTTCAATGTGATCATAGAGTTTTTTCAGTTAGAGAACAATCAAAAAGGAGCAAAAACTGACCTCCTTGGTCAAAATGTAGAAATATATGTGCCGTTTGGATGATGAGAGTACAGGGTTCAGAATAGAAGGTTTTAAGGCCTCCTATGAGAAAATACAGTTTCTTTTTGGTACAGTGACTATGCATTGCTCACATCTTCTTTTGGTGGTTCCTTCATCCATCAATATTTTGCCTACATTGCTGGTAAGTGCCATAAATTTGATTCCAACCCACAACAACCTGATGTACAACAAAAAAGAAACACTAGCTGGCCCTGTGCCATCCTCAGAATTGTTCCTGTGCTTGAAACCCATTTTTGTAGCCATTAAGCCAATACAGCCCTTTGAAGATCTTCTTCTTTTTTATGCTCCTCTACTCCATCGAATATGAGATCCTTCTCCAGGGACTGACCCCTCCTGACATTTCCAGTGTATGTAAGAGAAAGTCTGGCCATCCCTACCTCTAAGGAGCACTTAGGACATACTTCTTTCAAGATAGATGGGTTTGTCCTTTTAGCAGTCTATATGCTATTTTCAATATACTTCTCCAGCACTACAATTCAAACGCACCCATTCTTATGTGGTCCTCCTTATTCAACGTCCAACTTTGGCATGCCTACAAGGTAATTGAAAATACCATGGGTTGGGTCAGGTGCTCCTGAGTTTTCAAAGTGACATCCTGGCTTTTCAGTTCACTAGTTCTTGTGCAGCAAACTTACCTAAAGCACATTGTCTTTTGATCTATTGACTGCTGCTTCCATGGGCACTGGTTGTAGATCCAAGCAAGACAAAATCTATGACAACCTCAACCTTTTCTTCCTTTATCATTTACCTATTGGTTCAGTTGTGAGGATTTTGGTCTTCTCCACGTTGAGCTGTAGTTCATACTAAAGACTGCAATCCTTCAACGAGCAAGATTCTGTCATCTGCATATCACAGGTTGTTGAGAAGCCATCCTCCCATTCTGTACCACATGGCTCTTCATATAGGCCAGGTTCTCTGATGAATTTCTCAGCATACAGCTGGATAAGTAAATGTGAGAAGATGCAGTCTTGTTGTACAACTTTCCTCATTATAAAATATGCACTATGCCTGGCCCACCAGGCCTTGAGGATGATAATCCCAATTAGAGCAGCTAGTCAGTCCACAGAGAGGACCACATGGCCAGCCCCACTATGAGACATGATGCTCCTCACTGACCCATAGCCCTACAGGGGACAACACCGGAGACACAGTGTGGGAATTGCACTCGAACAGATTCCGCCAAACCTAGGCAAAACACTAAGCAGGTGCAACAGAACAGCAAGGGAA
>NW_022111301.1:6509126-6547160 GCF_000313985.2 Echinops telfairi | reverse complement strand
TCTAAAGTGTATTGTAAAGATCATTTTTCCATCTGTGATTATGAGGACAAAATGGTTTAGAATTTATAAACTGTGTCAAGATTTATCTTCAGCAAGTGCATGCCAATAACATGCGACATTTATCCTCTCAAAGCAGACAAGGGAGGGATAAAATCAGGGGACTTCTTTTTCCTTGATTGAATGTTCAAATATTATTTCAGTTCATAAATTAAAAACAAAACAAGAAAATAATAAAAGTTAAGATATTGATTATGTAATCAGCCATTCTAGTAATTATTAGTAGTACTTTGTATTTCAGTTAATAGTCCTAAGAATATTAATAATGTAAAATAATAGATATACTGGTAGCAAGGAAATTCTCCATGAACTGCTATATAAAATTAATATTGGTTAATTAAAGTCTTTTTAAATGATCTGACAAAGATGTGACTCTAATTATATGGTGAAGCATGATATTAAATTTACATCATTGAGAATTGAGACAAATAAATACAGTAAGGAGGGTGGATTCTTTCATTGAATTCTATCTGGGTATAGATTAAAGCTAATATGACATAAGTAAAATGTTTACAAAATTTCCTGAAGATGTTAATTTTGAAAGACTAATTCTCAAACTCAGATGCCTTGCTGTTATATACCACCCTGTCAACTCTGGATCATAGTGAGCCTATCTATAAAATGCAAAGCATTGCTCCATCCTATGCCATCATGATATTATTGGGGTGTCCAACTCTATTTTTGCAACCTTAGTGTCAATCTTAATACCATCATTTAAAAATGCCACATGGAGACCCATGCCAGAGCTGAGATGCTTCCCCCACCACTGGATCCACACGACTATCCACCCACTGGCCTGTGGTCTTCCTGCATTCGGCGTCATTGTGTGGCTGCATAAGTCTCACGAAGAATTTATGGACTTGATCTGGACTGGGCTGGCATGTTTTCCTAATGTACAATTGCTGTTTGATCTAAAGTTCTCTCTTGCACACGAGTGTCTATGAATTTTCTTCTCTAGTAAATATAGACTACCACAAGCTCTGAAGACAGAGAAAGTATATCTCAGTATGAGTATGGCTCAAAAGTATATCTCAGAACCAACGACTTGCATATTATGTCTTAAGTTAGAAGATTTACATGGTTATTTAAAGTTAGGGCAATGCATTTTTAATTTTGAGCAAGGAGTAAATTGCACTCTTGTTCCATTCTGTAATTCTAAGTAAATTGAGAAACATGATACCAAACTCAGACGATATAGAAAGATCATGCTTATGATTGATAAAGATAAATTCAAGGACATTGTCCAAGATCAGTGTCAAATGGGACTGAAATCTCTCTACATATATAAACAGTCTCCACAGAACAAAAATGCATACTCTGCCAAAGAGATGCTTTTATTCTTTTTATTCTTTTCATCTTTTCAAATTTTAGCTGAAGAATAGACCAAGTGTCTTATAGAAATGAATTGATATAAATTTTCTCTTTTCAGAAATGCGAATCAGTTTCTCCATCCTGATCACCACACACATACAGAGAGAGGGGGGGGTGTCATTAATCCTTTTACTATATTTAGGAGAAATGAAAGAAACAGGAAGTCATGAGAAATACAGAATTTTATGGTAATTATTTAAGATTATTGCATGAGAAATCCCTTTAATGGAGCCAAAGAGTAAATTAATCAGAACCACTGCAAGGTTACATATCATCAAAGATGGAAACTTCAATCAAACCATTATTTTCTTCTAAAATTATTCTTAAATTGTCCAATCTGAGTTATCTGAGGTTCTGAAATAAGATCAAATGGCATAATGAGACGCATTCAATTGGGGTAAAAAGAAGCTGTACTTACAGATTTATCTTTAGCACATAATTCCTTGAGTGGACACAGATCTCCCAAACCAAAACTCTCTGCAGGTTAAAGTCCAAAATTATTAAAAATTAAACTCTGCCAAAAAAAACCCCGACCCTACTTAATATCTGTGTCAAAACATTATTAAAATACTATCCAAATTCTTATACTGATTAGTTTCAGATGAATAGATTTTCAAAGTTTAGGTATAGTTAGGGTTTATTCAATTAATTTAGCCTTTAACACCTCTTAATAGAAAGAAGTTTTCCATTATGGCTTCAGAAAGTGAATTAGCTAAATGTCAAATATTTTATGAGGTTCAATTTCCTAGTGAAGACAGGGCAGGAGGGAACAGCAAGGGGCCTTGTCTCTCTGGAGGAGAAGTTAAAAGCAGCCCCAGAAGTTGAATCTTGCATGGGGACCAGATCCAGTGCCATGAGGACATACTGTCTCTGGGACTCCATTCTCTAGAGCCACTTGCTACTTGGATGTCATCTTGAGAAGAGAGTATGCTCCCCCGGACAGTTCCTGAGAATCTCAGGATGCCTCAGAACCAATAAAAGTTGGACACACATCTGTGGGGCCAGGAAGTGCCATGCCAGTGACATTGGCCAGATGCTCTTTCCTTCTTCCTCAAACCCCAAAGCAAATAGGCTCCCACCCAGTAGAGACCAACTCTTAGTGACCCTACAGGACAGAGTGGAACGACCCCTGTGAGACCTTAAAGCTGCTAGGTTCTGCGCTGCTTTTCCTCGGTTCTTGGTTCTTGCTTCTCTATATAGAAAGAATTCAGAGGGCAGAAGCAGTGTTGCAAGGCAAAGTCAACTTTTATGAATGAAAGTAAAGCTTTGGGCAAGAATGGGCCAGCACTGGAAAGTATGGAGCTCTGCGTGGGAAGACAAAGAGAGAGACCAGGGCAAGAAGGGTAGTGAGCCAAGAGAGAAAACGTGTCATCTTCAGATAAGGTGAGGAGACAGGGGGAGTAGACAGAGGAAGCCTGAGGTTGAATCTTTACTTCTATGCCCTCCCTCCCTGACTGGTCTCCTACTACATCCACGTGAAGTATGTGGTTGCTTTGGTAGATTCTTAGTGGACGCATGCAAGTGTGGGTGTGATGCAGAATGCAGGTGTCCTTTACTGGGCATGCCCGAGCTTTGAGTGGGCTTGCACAAGAGCATGTGTGACGTGACTGGTCTTTCCTGAAAAGTTACCTTTTTTTAGCCTTCGAAAGTGTGACGGTCTCTAGGAAGTGCTCTTGTATTTATGGGCATGGCTATTTATTTCTTGCTGATTGGTGGGCCTTTGGGTAAAATTCCCTTGTCCTTAGACTTCCTGCCAATCAAATCTTCACAGGAGCAGGAGTCCAACTTGATTTCAAAAGGCTGACCTTTTGGGTAGCAGCCAATGTGTTCAGGCTCTAGAGCTATGATTGAACAACAAATGCATCGTGAGAGGCTCAAAGGTAGTCAAACAGAATTCACACACACACACACACACACACAAAGTTTCGGTTTTTTTCTCATGTGGCTCATGGATTATCACCAATAATGCATGAATTTAACCTTAAAAGAAACATCTTTATGTGGTAGTTTCCTAGACCAGCTATAAAAAGTCACCACTAAACTAAAACATACAATTACCCCCCACATTTCTGGAGGCTAGATGTCTCAATTTAGGATGCAAATAAATCTTTCTATGAATTTTCTATGGAAATATTTTTATTGCATCTTCCATGTAGATGTAAGCCAGTTATTATTTAGCAAGAGATTATTTCTGCTTCTTTTCGTATATCTGTCTCCTTTATCTTTTTCATAAAGACAATAGCAATGTTGGATTAAGATCACTCTTTTACAGTATGACCTCACTTAACTAGTTACACATGCAAAGACTGAATTTCCATATAAAGACATATTCATAAATACCAAATAGAACTTGAACACCTCAATTTGGAGAGCAAAATTCCACCCATGCACATGCACCCCTGCCTCCAAAATTTATGCCCTGTGTTTTTTCAAAACACTTTAATCTCATACCAACATTCCCAAAACTTTTAACTCATTCCAGGATCAGGCCAAAATACACAATTTTGTCTCTATTACTTATGGGTTAGGCTGTATAAATGATCCTAGGACAAAATTCCCCTCCATCTGAAACCTAGAACACAAGTCATCTACAAAATGTAATGATCAGACAGGCATTCAGGTTCACATTCTCATTCCAAGAATAAGAAATTGAAATTAATGTTTTCCAATCAATAGGGAAATTCCTGTTTGCTAAGTAAATCATATTAAGATAAGTCCTGGGATCCTCTGGGATCACATAGAAGAAAACAAACCACAGGAACAGTCCATGGGGAATTGTGAAACACTATATATTTTTTCCTCTTTATGAATTCTATTTGCACATACAGATTCTTGAGAGGCTAGTTTTTGTAGTCTGTTGGCTGCTTTTATGCCAGACATGTTATTTTAAGTCTCAAATGGCCCAAGACATATTCAGCTTAGGCTGTGGATTGTTGCTTGTGCTGTTGCTATTGCTACTATTGTTGTGTTTGTTTGTTTTGAACAATGTAATTCCTTATACATTTTTTGTTGTCACTAATTTTTCCTCTTTAGTTTTGAAGCCAACCCTTCCCAAGCCAGTGTTTCATATAACTTATATATTTTTTGATATAAAAATTATTTTTTGCTATAATTTTAGACACATATATTCAGCTGCTAAATGTGATACAGAAATATCTCCTACATATTCCCAGTTTCAATCAGTGGCAGCATTTTGAAAAATGATGGTATATTACAAATAGGATACTGATATATTCATTGATCTTTTTCAAATTGTTTAAGTTGTTCACATTTGTATGTTCATCTATGAATTTCAATACATTTTTATTACCTATATATTTATGTATCCATCACTACAGATAAAATAATAAACATTTCTTAAATATAATGCATTTTTCTATAATACCTAATATCTCTTGTTTTTCAATAAAATAATATACTATCTATAATATCTCATAATATCTCTTGTTTTTCAAAAAATCAATGGCTATGGAGTCACTTTTGACTCCTGAGCATGAGCGTTAATAGAACTGCGAACCATAGAATTTCAATCGCCATAACTTTCCTCAGAGGTGCTACACGTGCACACAAGCTTCTACTCTCCAGTCTTCCAGTTAGCAGCAAGCACATTCACCATTCGTACCACCCAGAAGTCCCTCTTTTTGCAAATGTTTCCCTATTATCTAGTAATACAAATAAATTATCTGCTTCACAAGTTCTGACTTTTTATTACTCTCTGTATCCTAATAATATAATAAAAACAGATCATGTTCACTCTTTTCCCCACAATTTAGACTAATTTTGCAATCCCTTCCCTGATGGCCTCTAGGAAAGAGGTCATTAACAATGCACTATTTTTTTTCCCTTTTAGCACTAGGTTGAAAAGCCGTTTAGTCCATGTTTTATAAAAGTGCATTTCCCTAGAGTGTTTGGATTGCTTTGACCTGGAAGCCTGACTGTAAGGTGATTGTGTGAATTAGGACTTCTCAGGTTGCACAGTGCAAATTCTCTCACATAATTGAAGGCTTGTGCTGCAAATCTGCCTGGAAAACTTGAGTACACGTTCTCAAGGAGCGCTGCATCCTACGGAACCAACATTTAAGGATGAAAGTGTACATATATTTTCATTAAGACCTTTTTATATCCTTGTAGTTCTGTAAGACTTCTTAAAATGTCTAGTTTTTCCGTGAGAATATGGTGTCACGAAGGCCTGGGGTAGCAGTCAGCCTGACCAATGGTCCTTCATGTTAGGAGGACTTAGCCCTGTCACCCAGAAAAATGCAGTGGGATTGTGCTGTGTGCCATCAGAGATTGGAGGCTTCCAGGATACAGGACTGTTCCAGTTCTCTTCAATCTGCCCTGGTTGTTTATCTCACTCTAATGTAAAGCAGATAGACTATAAAATAACTTCTTAAGAAAACATTTAACTTAGCATATTTATTTTAGAGAGGTGTTTACTACAGAAAACTTCTAATTTTCAATTGATGTGCAAACCTAGAGTTGACAGAAATAAGGAAATGATAATCCTATAGTTGCTAGTGTGCTCCTGATTTAACATGAAGTTATCTTTTAATATTTAAATAAGATATTATGTTATTTATGAATAATTATTATACCTGCCTAATTTTTATTAAAAATGGGGAAAGCTATACAAACAACAATAATCCCTTCATAATTATAGCTATAAGCTTGCTAAATTAACTCTTCTTGGTTTGGGTTTTTTTATTCTGAAATACATTAACATTCAAACTATTCTTTTAATTATATTCTCTGTTCAAGTATTTCAAAAAGCCACAAAGTATATATTTATATTTATACATATATATATTTTACATCAAAGCAATGTATTTGACTCTCATATTACCTATGCCAAAAAAACAACCCAAAAACGCACTGGCTCAGGTCAATTCGGATGGATGATGGCACTACAGGACAGAGTCAAAGGGCTTCGTAGGTTTCTGAGAATGTAAATCTTTATAAGAGAAGATAGCTTTGTTCTTCTTCCGCAGAGCAGCTAATGGGTTTGAACCACTTACCTTGTAGTGAGCAGCCTAATACCTGACCCATGCACCACCATGTCTCCTTAAAGCAATATATATCAAGTGCTGCCTCTGAAGGTCTCACTACACCAGGGCTGAAGCCACACATCACATTCTCAGCAGGTCATTCTGACCCATATGTAAGAACCCAGGGACATGACTTAGACACGTGATGAATAGGGAAACAGATACTAGGAGTCTTCTGTTGGGACAGCAGAGGTAACAGCCTTGCTTTTACCTTTTTTGTTTAAATTATGAGGGTATTATCATTACACAGGCATATATAATTGTCTAGTGTAGATCTATTGGATTTTCTGCAGTGAATCATATGTATTATATGTGTATGTATATAATTTTTCATAGAAAATCCTTAAAGATTTTTAGAGAGTACATTGACACTTTTATATGTAAATATATGTAGAAGAATATATATATTAAAATGAGACAGATGACATTGTAAATGGAAAGGAGGTGGATATATCTGACCTTATATAGCTTCCCTATTGCCACAAGGCAAGAGTCAGCTATGCCTCCACGCTCCCACCTCCCTTAGCAATTCTGACATCAATCATTCTTCCACTGTACATCTATGCTGGGTTCGAAAACTCATAGCAGTGCTACACAGAACCCACAGACAATGCTCACACTTTAGCAGAGTTATTAGGGAAATCGATAGGTTACCTACCACAAGTCAGGATCAGCAAACAATAAAAGACTATTTTTGCTGTCCATAACCAGAAGCCAAATCTCTCCTCTCCCTGGTTCTCAGCCTTTCAGCAAAGTAGGAGCTCAGTCGCGCTCTGGTCATCAGACTCTACACCATGGTCCCTTGACCTTTTCCTCCATGGACCAGGAAGCCAGCTCACCTATTGATCTGTTCCACAGTTCCACAGTCTCAAGCCAGAGAAGGAGAAGACCTCCCCTTAATCACAACACTACTCCTCCGAGTCCCTCTGCCAGAGTCCCTGATGTTTCTGGTCTCCGTGTCCTCTGCTCCTCCAAGATCCATCAATTTCTCTCCCTGTTTTTGCTTCAAAAATGCCTCACCCTTATAGCTAGGGTGACAGAAACTGGCCAACCCCCTTTCTTACGGTGCACACAGCCTATTTGCATGGTGCCACATAACAACTTGGTGGGGTGACAGAGACTAGGGTAGAAGAGCCATATAAACCAGTTTGACTGCACCACGGATAGAATTGTTTAACTTATTCATTTAACACAGCATCTTTTTCAAAAAAATGTTCTCACAGGGGGAGGGAAGAAAAGGGTTTCATAGCTCTGGTCAAGAACATGCCAAAGCTCTAGACTTTCTTTCTTTTCTTTTCTTTTAAAGATCATTTTACTGGGGGCTTTTACAGCTCTGATAACAACTCATACATCATTGTAACAAGCATATCTGTACATATGTTGCCATCATTATTTTCTAAGTATTTACTTGCTATTTGGGTTCTTGGTATTGGCTCATGTTTTTTCCCTTCCTGCCCACCCTCTCACCCTCATGACCCCTAGGTAAATTATGAAGTATTATTATTTTCATACCTTACACCAACCACTGTCTCCCTTCATCCATGTTTCTATTGTTCACCCCCCTGAGGATGGGGGTTATATGTCAATCATTTCAATCAGTTCCCTCTTCCTCCCCTCCACCCCCCACATGCCTCCTACCCTCCTGGTATCACTACTCCCATTTCTGTTCCTGAGGGGTTTATCTGACCCAGCTTCCGTCTGTCATCCTGAGCGCTTATCTGTACCAGTGTGCATGCTCTGGTATAGCCAGAGCTGAAAGACTGAAAGGCAGGACTGGGGTCATGATAGTGATGGGGGGGGGAGTCTCAAAGAATCTCAAGGAACCAGAAGATAATTGTGTGTTTCCTCATTTCGAGACTGTGCCCTGGTACATCCATCCCTTCCTTGTGACACCTTCTGTGAGGGGAGGGGATGTCCTATTGTCTACAAATGGGTTTGGGGTCTCTGACCCCCTTCATTTTCAACAATATGTTTTTGTTTGTTTGTTTGTTTGTTTGGGGTCTTCTGATGCCTATTACCTGATCTTGCCAACACTGCAAGATCACACAGGCTGGTGTGCTTCTTACAGGTGGGCTTGTTCCTTCTCTGCCAGATGACCACTTATTTAACTTTAAGCCTTTAAGACCCCAGACCCTGTATCTTTTGATAGCCGGGTGCCATCAACTTGCTTATGTACCTATTTTTTCTTCAGTGATCCTGTCAGGAGATTGAGATCACAGAATGCCAGGTTGTTAGAACCAAGTGTTCTTGTGTTTTGGAAGGTCTTGAGCAAAGACCCAAAGTCCGTCTACTTCCTCAATGTATTGACATATAAATATATAGATAGGCCAATACCTCTATTTTTATGAATTAATGTATTTACATATGTGCACACCTATGTTTATACCTCTATCCATAGCTTTGCTTCCTAGATTTTTTCCTGCTTCCATTTACCTTCCTCGTGCCCCACCATCACACTTGCCCTTCTTCTGCCTCTTAGTACTTCCTCTCAGCTAGATTGTTGTGGCTCCAGCACCACTGGGATCTCTACGTCCTTCTCATTGTTGATTGTAATGCTCTAGATCAGTAGTTCTCAACCTGTGGGCTGTGACCCCTTTGGGGGTCAAACAACCCTTTCCCAGGGGTCGTCTGACTCATAACAGCAGCAAAAGTACAGTTATGAAGTAGCAATGAAAATAATTTTATGGTTTGGGCGTCACCACAACATGAGGAAATGTATTAAAGTGTCACAGCAATAGGAATGTTGAGAACCACTGCTCTAGATTTTCCCTTGTCCATGGCGCTGTTGGCTCACTGCTCCCTTCCCCCACCTCCTCCTCCTCCCAAGTCCCTCCAGAACTGTCAGCCCAGTTGCTTTCTCCTCGGACTTGCTTCCCCTGCCTATCTTATATAGGTAAGCAAAACAACAATAACAGAGTCAGAACAAAAATAAAACAAAAGATTGAATAAAATGAGAGAAAAAAATGAAAGAGCATACTGTGTGAGACAGGGTTCTCTAGAGAAACAAAACCAGGACACCAGTAATTTTTTATACATTTATATAGATAGATAACATAAGAAATGAACAGTTAATTTATCAATAGAGCAGTACAAATGGCTCGGTGCAACTCACTCCCGTGAGACACTGGCAAGTCTTTCAAGTCTTGAGGGCCACTGGGTAGTCCTCTAGAGAAATTCAGGCTATCCGGCCACAGGCAGCAAATAGCAAGGCAGGTCACCAACAGTAAGCCAGACAGTCCGACAGTCCCCAGCTCAAGCGATGTACATTCTAGTAGCGTGCTGAAGCAAGTCTTGAAGGAACCTCAAATTACAGCAACACAGTCCACGGGTTAGGTGTCCCACCGGTAGTGTAGCTTATAAATTGAGGCAAAGAACAAGCAAGGCAGCTGCACACTGGCCCAATGATCAAAGAGCAATAGAGAGGCAAGAAATTTATCTCTCCTCCCTTCCATTAATCTCACATGTGTTCATTGGCCATGTTAGCACAACAAACCTACCTATTACACATCCCTAATTCCAGGTCCGTCTGCTGACCTTTATGACTATCTCCCCACCAGTCGGGAACTGCCCCTCCTAGCCTGAAGTCTATTTCTGGTGCTCATCAGAGGCTTTGTGATGTTGCTTTGCTCCCTTTGTTGATTTGTTATGTTCTCTTCTTGGTTTGCCCCAGTTTGTGTGTGTGTGTGTGTGTGTGTGTGTGTGTGCATGCGTGTGTCTGCAGTCTGTGTGTCTAGGGGATGTTAGAGTGGGATCACTCCTCACCAGGTGTCCCCAGTGTTGTCCTCTGTCACAGTATGCTCCAGTGAGGGGTCATCATGTCTGGAGCTGTGGTTGGCCCTACAGTCCTCTCTGTGCCTTAGCAGCGCTGTGTAGGGATATCATCCTCAGAGCTTGGTGTGCCAATATAGGCTTTAGAACCTCACTTTGGTTTGCTTCCGTGTGGGTGTGAGTGACAGGTAGGCCCTCTCCCCGACCTGTAGGTTCAGTGTTGTTCTCTGTAGCACATACTTCTAAGGAGGGGTTCAGTTGGGCTGTGATTGGGGTTGGCCCTGTAGGCCTCTCCATTCTTGTGTTGCTCCATGTGGTTACCTTGCCGCCAAGATTTGGTGCGCCGTGGTGGGCTCTGCACTCACACTCCCATTTCTGTGGAGACATACCTATATTACCGCCATGAGTGAGTTGGTGCCCTGCTCTCCCAGTGCCATCGTTTCCCTCTCCACCCTCCATCCTTTTCCCCCCTTCTTTGTGTTGGAATGACATGCACAACCTTGGGTTTGGCCTGTCACCCACCCAATTGCCTGAACCGCAACCAGTTTAGTGTGAGATGAGTGGTTTTCTTGGATACCTTCTGTACTGATTATAATTACCTCAGTGGACTCATGCTGCACTTCAATCCAACATCTGTGGATTCGTTGCTGTCATCTTGTACCTTTTATGTTGGGTGTTTTCCTATCTCCCTTCATGTCAGTGCGCTGTGTTTATGTGGGGGGCTTCATGCTTGCCTTCTCTTCCCTCTGAGGCAATGTGATCTTGGTAGCTGTTTTTGGCATGCCGACTTCTGGATAGAGTTGGGCTCTATGCTGGTCTCCTGCTTGTGCTTGGTGGGTGTTGGTCTTCGGACCACAGTGAATTGGCAAGGATTATTCACAGGGTTCGGTGTCTTATTGCATAGACTTTTGAGTTTTTCCTGGTCCAGGAAAGCTCTTACCTTACCATCTATCTTAACAGATAGTTTGGCGGGGTAGAATATTCTCGGGTTGGGTTTTTTCTTTCAGCTATTGGGAACTGTTGCTCCACTCCCTTCATGGTGTCTACTGATAAGTTTGAGCATATTCTTACCTGAGCACCATTGTAGGTGGCCCTTTTTTCTCTTGCTGCTCTTAAATATTTCTCTTTTCCCCTGAAGTTGAATGATTTAACTCTTCTGTGCCTTGGTGAATTCTTCGTGGGATTTAGTCCAATTAATGTCCTCTCTGCTTCCTGTATGTCTGATTCCTATTCATCAAAATGGAGAAGTTGGCTTCCAGTAATTTCCTTACTTATTTAGCTGTTGACTCCTTCTCCTCTATCGAAAGGTCTCTGGGAGCCCTGAAGGCTTCAGTTGAGGGTCCAGGGGAGGGGGATACCTTCAACTGGGGGCAGGGAGAAAGTTGAGGGTTTCCTTTGTTCTTCTGCTTATCTTTGGCAGAAGGCAAAGTGGCCGGAGGCAGATAGACAGTTTCTAACATAGACATTAATTCTTGCTTTGTTGGCAGTTTACAATTGAAGAGAAATGTCTTGATCTTTTTATTTTTAATCTTGCAGATGTTACAAGACACAGGTAGCTGTTTTTCTTAATGTTCTCAATCGTCCTTTGTCATGGAGACTGGCCACTAATCACTTTAGGGCATAGGTCCCTAAACTTCTTAAGCCCACTTTTCAGAACTGATTTTAAAAATTCAGTACTCTCTTCAACCTTGGCATTTAAAGACTTTTGTACTGTTGCCTATAATTCAGGTATATAGGATTTTGCACATGCAGCTCCCTGGGATTGTTCCAGCACCCACTATGGGAAACACTGATTAAGCAGAAAGAATGAACAGAGCCAATATTGTTAAAAAGGGGCCATTCTTCTCAGCTTTGTACCAATGTGATGTGCAAGAGGTTTTTTGTTTGTTTGCTTTTATGTCAATGCTTTCTTCAAAACTCATCTCGCCACCATTGAGTCAGTGATGGCTCATAGCGACACCCGGTGAGTTTCTGAGATTGTAACTCTTCACGATGTAGACAGTCCCTCTTTCTTCTGCAGCACTACTGGTGGTTTGGAACTGTCAACCCTGTAGATTGCAGACCAATGATTAATCACTACACCACAATGGGTCCAGTAGTTATTGTAAATATAGAAGGAAAATTTAGCAAAGTTCATGACACATTATTACTTTGAAATTTGAACCAACACCTTAATGTTTTTTAAAAATCAAACGGAAATAAAAATTTCTAAAACAAAACCCACTGCCATAAATTTATATGAACTCATTCTGAGACTCTAAATCTTGCAGCAGCAAACTTCATCCTTCTTTAAGTCAGAATCATTGATTCATTAGTACAGATTCCATTTTTACTATACTTATTAGACATGTTATTTCACATTTTTTATTTCAATTATCTGAACAATAAATAGGGGAAAGTAAGTGTCTGTATCCAAGCCCAAGAGGTGCAAGAGTATATGTAATTGCCTAGAGATCAGAGAACTGAACAAGAAGCCATGTGAGAGAAATAATTTTATTTGTGTGAATGAGGTGCTTATAGATCAGGATGCAGTACTGCTTGAAATAGTCTGATATCTCTCTCTCTCTCTTTCTCTCTCTTTTAATGATGGAGGGGCTTATAGACCTGATGGTGGATGGCTTTACAGGAAGTTTCTGTGGGGGATTTTTCGGGAGCATCTTTTTAAGCTTGGATGAAGTAGACTACTGAAACCATTCACATCATGATGCTGGCACACAATGAAAAACTTCATTGTTAGGTCCATGAAATTCTGACCGAGGAGAAAGCAGGAAGAAGTCACAATGCCTCTGTCTGTAATGTGGTGCTTGTCTAATTGATGGGGAACAGCACCAAGTGAACCCAAGGACACTCAAGGAATGTCTACTTAGCTGATGTGGGCAGTGTTTATTTATCTGAAGGGAGGTCAGTTTAGGAGTGCTAACTCATGTCCCTACAGTCCCTTGACATCCCAGGATAGGCCTTTACAATCTTACATCCAATCTTCAGCTTTTATCACTCAGGCCTGAGCACGACCACAGAGCAATAAATTCCACAATAAAACATCACCGCAGGAAAAGAATTCCCAAGAAGGCCATGGACACTTATGTCATTTGGGAGTAAAGAATTAAATGAATTAGAACATAGATCAATACATAATATATCCATTGATACTTTGAAAAGGAAAAAAGAGGTCTATCCCTAGTCTGGATTGGTTTTGTCAGTCCAGTTGGCTCATCAGGGGCTGATGTTCATCAGGGCAACTTTGCAGGGATGCTGGCATCTGAAGATGTGTTGGTCAGGCCTGGATGATTTCTCACATCGGCAATCATTGTACCCCACCTGACAAGAAAAAATCATTATGGGAAACACTACGGATAAAACAAAACAAACCAAAACAAAAAACAGAGAGGCATAAAACGTGTTTAAATCATAACCATCAAGCAAAATACATAGTGTGGTGATAATTTCTTTTCTTTAGAAAGAATCATTGTCAGACTAGTTACAAGGAATTGGAGATTAAAGATGCCCCAAATATCCAACTTTTCCAAAATGTTAGACACCGCCATTCTGCTGCCCCTCCCCCTCCTCCCTTTAGTATATTTCCTCATGTCACTGGCTTCTGTTACAGAAACTCACAAAAATCTAAGAAAATATCCCATGGGTTTGTGGGTTGTTTTAAGTCCCAAATCAAAAGCCAAGCCAAATGCAGGGACAAAGTCAAAAGCCAAATGTGTAAATGTCTAAAGTCAAAGAAGGTCTACTTTCTCCTGCCTTGCAGAGTAAGGAAATAGCCCACAAGGAAAGGGATGGCTTTGATGAGTCATGGTTTTTACATTTATTTGTTTGCGTGCTTGCTTATTTACATATATCTGAAATGAGACTCTATGTCACTAACAAAGCCCCTTAAACCAATGTTTAGATACAAGAGGTGAGACAAATGAAGCGCCTCCTCTCTCCTTTTTCCATTTAAAATTTATGTATATGTATGTATTATGATTTTTAAAGAAAAATATCATCTGTGTAGTTTCACCACTCACACCATCAAATTAAATCATCATCCGTCAAGTAGGCTTTGACTCAGACGTCCGATGCACTACAGAACGAAACACCGTCGTTCACAACTGTTCCCGTGTCCCAGCCCAGTGTTGCAGCTGCTGGGTTAATGCATCTTGAGAGCCTTCATCCTTTTCGTTGTCCTCCACTTCAGCAAGCATTATGTCCTTCCGCAGGGACCAGTTGCTCCTGACATTATGTCTAAAGTATGTAAGATAACATCGTGCATTGTTGCCTCAAAGGAACATCCTGGCTGTACTTCTTTCAAGATAGATTAGTTTGTCCTGTCAGCAGTCCACCGTACTTTCAATATTCATCGCTAGCACCACAATTCAGATCAATCTTCTCCAGTCGTCCTGATCCAGTGTCCGACCTTCACCTGTGTAGCAGGTGTAGCTGGGAGATGGGAACTACCTGAGATGCACGGAATAACTGCTCAAAACACAAGACTGCATTAGGAGGGAAAGGGAGAGGGTTAACAGAGAGGTTCAAGACTCTTCTGAACTTCTCTGCTCCCCGCTTTCATTAACATGCCAAAGGAGGAAGCTTAGGAAGTTTCAAACACCAGAAATAAACTAGGGCCCAACAACCTCAGGCTCAAGATGTTCTCAAACTATCAAAACATCCTCACATGGGAACATGCTCCTTAACATATTCTCACCCAAGGGAGGATTTCCTTCTTTTTCTTTCCCAACAGGGAATCTCCTTTCCACTCAACCTTTGTGCCAAGTCAAACATCAGCATCAAATTTTAATCAAAGTCTATGAACCCAGGTGACAGTCAGCATCAAATTTTAATCAAAGTCTATGAACAGTCAGCATCAAATTTTAATTAAAGTCTATGAACCCAGGTGACCCTCCCAGGGGGACAGTCCTTTCCCCTACACACATGCATATGAGGTAATTTAAAAAAAAAAAGGTTTGGGTGGGGCACACCTTAGTACGCTTAATACTCTAAAGAGATCATGTGGAGAAGATTTACCTAATGTAATATGTATTTTGATTTTGATCTCTTGAATACTGTTTCTATGCGCATTGATTGTGGATCGAAATAAGACAAAATTCTTGACAACATCAACCTTTTCTCCAATCATCATGATGTTATCTCTTGGTCCAATTGAGAAGATCTTGGTCTTCTTTCTATTAAGTTGTAATCACATTGAAATATGCAATCCTTGATCTTCGTTAACCAGTGTGTTTCAAACCCCTTTGCTTTCAGCAAGCAAGGTTGTTTCCTCTGCATAGCCCCGCTTAGTAATAAGCCTTACTCCAATCCTGATGCTACATTCTTCATCATAGAATTCAGTTTCTCTGATTATTTACTCAGAATGCATATTGAAGAAGGATGGTGAGAAGATACAACCCTAAAGCACACCTTTCCTGATTTTAAACCATGCACTATGTCCTTGTTCTATTTGCACAACTGCCTCTTGAGCCAAGTGCATGTTCTGCATTAGTATATCATATATACCTTAATATACTATATTAAGGGCATGTTTTGGGATTCCCATTCTTATTGTTTGCTATGATCCTAGTCAAATGCCTTAGTATATTCAATAAAACACAAGCAAACATATTTCTGGTATCCTCTGCTTTCAGCCAAGTTGCATCTGATATCAGCAATGACATCCCTTGTTCCAAGTCCTCTTTTGAATTCATTCTGAATTTCTGGCTGCTGTCTCTAATGTACTGCTGCAAGTGTTGTTGGATACCTTCAGCAAAATTTGATTTTCATATGATATCAATGTTTTTGTTCTAGAAGTTGAGTATTCTCTAAGGTCACTTTTCATTCGAATGCATACAAATATGGATCTCTCATAGTTAATTATCTTCCAAATGTCCTTGCATAGATACATAGGGCATCCAGTGCCTCGTCCATTTAGGGAAGCATTTCAGTTGGTATTAGGTTAGATCCTGAAGCCTCTTTGGGGCTCATGCTTGCAGTCCAGCTTGAACATCTTTCTTCTGCATCATTGGTTCTTGCTCAGATGCTACTTCCTGAAATGGCAGAATGTCCTCTAGTTCTCCTTGTTACAGTGATGCTGCGTATTCTTTCCCTCGTATTTTGATGCTTCCTGTATCTCAATCGTTTGCTCATGGAATCTTTCAGTTTTGCAACTGGAAGCTTAATTTTTTTTTTTCTTGAGTCCTTTTAATAGGATATGCAGAGCAGAATTTTCCTTTTCACTCTTTCACATTTTACTATAATAATTGAATTTGCCTTCTTTGAAATTTTATATTCTGCTCTTTGACTTCATCAGTTCTTTCATTTACATTAGCTATTCTATGATTAAACCAATTTTCAGAGTCTCTTCTGATACCCACTTTGATCATTTCTTTTTTTCTTGTCTTTTTAATGACCATTTCCTTCTTTATAAATGATGGTCTTGAAGTCCTCTCACAATTCATCCGGTTTTCTGTCATCAGTGTTCAAAGCATCAAATCCATTCTTGAAATGTTCCTGAAATGCAGCTGGGATAGGACTCAAGCTCAGATTTGACCCTCATGGACTTGTAATTTTTCTTCAGTTTAACCTTAACTTATATAATATATATATGAAATTGTCTGTTCCATAGGCAGCCCCTGGCCTGGTTTTAGCTACTGATACTGCCCTTCTCTGTCATCCCTGCCCACTAATGTAATCAATTTGATTTCTGTGTATTCTATATGGAGTTGAAAAAACAGTGTTTTCTATGAACAAGTGGTTGGTCTTGGAAAAGTTTATCATACAATCACCAGTTTCATTTCTACTACCAAGTTCATATTTTCAAACTATTGTTCCTTCTTCTCTGAGTCCAACATTTGCATCCCAATTGCCAATAATTATTGATGAGTTTTGAGTGCATGTTTGATAAATTTCACACTGAAGATGCTGGTAGAATCCTTCAATTTCTTTCTTACTAGTTTTTGTGGCTGATGCATACATTTGAATAATAGTTGTAGTGAATGGATTTTCTTGAAGGAGGATAGGTATAATTCTATCACAGGCAGTATTGGTGGTAAAATTTTAAAGGGCTTATGGTAATATTGGCATTTTCATTATATTTAGTCTACCTAACGAGGAGCAAGGGAATTCGTTCCATTTGTGTAAGTTCCTTTTGGTTTCTGGTAGGAGTATGTTTTAGTTTTCTTTGTATAAATATTTTGGTTTCTCTAGCAAGATATATTCCTTAATATTTTATCTTTTGCATAGTTATTGTAAATGTTATTACTTCTTTGATACTTTTTTTGGTGTCATTTTCTTTAATATACAATAATCCAACTGATTTCTGTATGTTGATCTTGTAGCCTGTTTTGATGCCAAATATTTGAATTGCTTCCAGCAATTTTTAATTTAATCACGAGGGTTTTCTATCTATAAGATTATATAATCTGAAAATAAAGAGAAATTTGTGTCCTTTGTGCCTATGTGAATGCCTTTAAAATCTTCTTGATGTCTTATAGGTTTGACTAAGACTTCTAATAATATATTAAATAAGAGTGTTGATTAAGGATAATCCTGTCTGGTTTCCATTCTAAGGGCGAATGTTTTCAATTTCACTCCATTAAATGAGATGCTGACTTTGATTTCGCATATATGGCATTTAGTATCATGAGGGATTCCTCTTCTAGTCTTATTTTATTGAGTGTTTTGGTCAAGAATGGACATTGAATTTCATCAAATACTTTTTCTCCATTGATTTATATAATCGCATGCTTCCAAGCACTTTTTTGGGTTTATGTGGTGAATTACATCGATTGTTTTTATAATACTAAGCCATATTTGCATATGAGGTATGAATTCCACCTGATTGTGATAGATTATTATTATCTCCTATACTTTGTTCAATTTAGTTGGCTAGATATTATTGAAAATCTTGACTTCTATATTCATCAGAGGTATTAGGCTATAATTTTCATTTCTGGTGTTGTTATTGCCTGACTTAGCTAACAAAGGTATAGTTGCCTCATGAAATGAGTATAGTAGTATATTGGCCATTTGCATATTGTGAAATAGTCCTTGTAGGGTTAATGTAAACTCTTATCTATATAAGCAATCATAAGTGTCCTTGTTTTGTTTCTTTTGAGAACACTGCCTGACACAATCACAAAACTCAAAAGAACTTTAAGGTGATGTCTCACATGGTTGTGGATATTCTTACATCCCACATCCAAAAGCAAACTAGATGCAGAATCCAAAGTTAGAATCCAAATATGTCTTAAAGTCAAATCAGGCTTCCTTGCTTCTGCTTTCATCTGTCAGGATACCGAGGTCATAGAAAAGGAGAAGGCTTTGATAGAGGCTTGGTTTTTATTTTACATTTCCCAGAGAAAACAAAGAATGGTGACTTAAGTCACACTTTCAGTAAAGGTGGGTCTAAAGACAAATGACACTCCAATCCTATAAGAGTGAACTCCACTCAAAATGGGATCATTATTAATTATTTACAGAGCCTAGAATGTATAACACATTCTTGTTTATGGAAAACAAGAACATGGCTAGAAGATCACATTAACAATGGACTATATTTCAGTCAGTGTTGGAAGGCATGCTTAAAGTGACCCCAGCATGAGTCTTTTCTTCGGGCCTGCAACACCGTATGAATTGTCCCTACAGGCCCACTGGAGAAGGGAGGCCAAAGTAATCCAAATCCAAGACTGAAATAGTCCATTGGGGTTTCTTTAGGCATTGTCTTCCCACCGGAAATACTTACTTGCAGGTTTGAGGCTAGTGTTGGATATAACCACGGTGACGCTTCCAACCCTACTTCTCACCCTTTTCTATAAGGGGTGGAATTATCAGATCACTGAGGACTGCTTTGCCCTGCCCCTGGGAAAAATCCAACAGTTCTCTCCCAGGCTTGCTCCTGAGTCAATAGCAGCAGGAGATTATTGGAATTTTCACACTGATTTAGGTTCACTCTTTGCTTTTGCTAAGTACTTGAATTCTCATCGTCCTCTATGGCTTTGGAGTTATAATTAATAGGCATTGTGTTATAGTTGACATTGGTACTCACGGATGCATTGCAGGATCACAGGCCATCACTTGCTCCACTGCTCATGTCCAGTGAAATGGGTTCCCTGGTCATTGTTCATGTTTATGTTATTCCCTGGTCATGTATATCACCTGGCACACAGCTGGGTGAGGCCACGCATGCTAGAACATTTCTTCAATCATTTGTTTGGCTATTTTTGTAGCAGGCATGTCGGAATGTCCATCCAAGTTATGGTATGATAACACGTGTCAGACACAGGGTGGCAACTGACTTAAATCTTAAGGAAAGGCTTGATAGAGTGTTAAAAAGCATCTCTTTTCTCTGAAAGGCATGTGAGGATATTGTTTTAGGGACTGTGTGTCACACAATTAGCAATTTAACAAAACCCTAAGTGAGATTAAGACTAGTTACTATTGGGGAAGTTATGGTACAGAATTTGAATCCATAATTTAGCCTTAATAGTATAAGATAAAAGTTTGTAAAAGTTTACTGTGGGAGGCAGAATTAAATAATAGTTAAAACATTTTTGTGTATGGCAAATTTGACACTGTATTTGATTACCAACACTTACTATAGATTTTGACAGCTCAACAGAAGCATTCTTTTTTTTATTGATTTTATTTAACAAGCAAGTTTATTCTCACAAATTAAGATGTTATAAGTTCAAGTTCAGAGGATAGCTCTAGGGGAGGCATTCAATGCCAACTGTGGGGAGGGTTCATATCTCCTTTCAACCTCTGTGGGCCCTGTGTTCCTAGGAGAGTTCCATGTGTTTTGATCTCAATCTTCCTGTGGGTTTAGGAGGTTCTCAGCACATCAAGCCCAGGTGCAAAGGATGTGCTCTGCTCTGGACTTTTTTTTCTTGGTGGTAGTAGACCTTTGTAACCTGTATCTTGATTTAAGATAAAATTTAGTTCTGTAGATTGTATCCTGCTTCATTAACATAATGACTTCTAATCCTGCCTCGTTAACATCATAGAGGTTAGGATAATGTACAACCCATAGTATAATTACATCATATCACACAAAACAAAGGATAATTACATAGCACTGTGAACCATGACCTAGCCAAGATAACACAAACATTGAAAAGACTTAAGTCATTAGAACTAACCACATTGCCCTCTTTCCTATATCATTCTGGAGGAAATATATAAAACTTACTCAGAGGAAACTGAATGTTAAAGTAAAATTTCAACATTAACATAAGTCCCTTTAATATTTTCTTTAAATAAAATATTATCCTAAAAAGAAATAACACATAATTATGGTGGAAGGGGAGGGGAATCATCCTAACTCTTTAAGCATCAAACCTAACAGAAGCATTCTTAATCCAAGTATTTATCACCTTAAAAGTAAAATGTAATTTAGCATAATTTTATCTTAAAACATATCAAGTAGCACTTTGAGAGATAATCAAATTGAACTTGCATGTGGGTCACTCATCAGCAAGGAGGCTGATCTGTGGTTGATTGAGGAGGTTGTGTAAATTCCATGGTTAGTACTCTAGCTTGTTTAGCCAGCAAGTCTGGGAACTTGGTCTTCTTTATGTAAGAAAGAGGTGTGCATGTTATTATCTCCGCAGGTCTGTCTAAATAAGATACATTGGATGAATAATCCGAAGGAGAAAACAAAGGGACCAAAAGTTCCATAGGTCATGGGACAGGGGAGGTGGGGGGAAAGGAAGTGGTGTTAACAAACCCAGGGACAAGGGAACAACAAGCAATCCAAATTGGTGGTGAGGCCTGGTATGGCATAATCAAGGGTAATGTAACACAGAGAAAATGCTGAAACCCTGGTGGGGACTGAGCATGATAGTGGGACAGGAGGAAAGTCAAGGGAAATAGAGGAAAGAGCTGGGAGGCAAAGGACATTTATAGAGGTCTAGATAAAGACATGTACATATGCAAATACATTTATATATGAAGATGGGGAAATAGATCTATGTGCATATATTTATAGGTTTAGTATTAAGGTAGCAGAAGGATATTGGGCCTCCACTCAAGTACTCCCTCAATGCAGGAACACTTTGTTTTATTAAACTGGCATTCCATGATGCTTACCTTCCCAACAAGATCGCTGAAGACAAAGCGGGTGCATAAGTAAATGTGGTGAAGAAAGCTATCAAAAGATATAGCGTCTGGGGTCTTAAAGGCTTGAAGGTAAACAAGCAGCCATCAAGCTCAGAAGCAACAAAACCCACATAGAAGAAGCACACCAGTCTGTATGATCACGAGCTGCCAAAGGAATTGGTTATCAGGCATCAAAGAGCAAAAAATCATATCACTGTGTGCTCACCTCCATGATATGATCACTGAAGACAAATAGGTGCATAAGCAAGTGTGGTGAAGAAAACTGATGGTGCCTGGCTATCAAACGATATAGCGTCTGGGGTTTTAAAAGCTTGAAGGTAAACAAGTGGCCATCTAGCTCAGAAGCAAGAAAGCCCACATGGAGGAAGCACACCAGCCTGTGCAATCACAAGGTGTCAAAGGGATCAGGTATCGGGCATCATCAGAACAAAAAATCTTACCATAGCGAATGAGGGGGGGAGTGTGGAGTGGAGACCCAAAGCCCATTAGTAGGCCACTGGAGATCCCCTTACAGAGGGGTCTCGGGGAGAAGAAGAGCCAGACAGGGTGCAATGGAGCAATGATGAAAAATACAACTTTCCTCTAGTTCCTAAATGTCCCTGCCCCGCACTATCATGATCAGAATTCTACCTTGTAAGTCTGGCTAGACCACAGGGTGTACACTGGTACAGATAGGAACTGGAAACACAGGGAATCCAGGACAGATGATCCATTCAGGACTAGTTGTGAGAGTGGCAATACTGAGAGGGTGGAGGGAAGGTGGAAAGGGGGAACGGATTACAAGGATCTACATATAACCTCCTCCCTGGGGGACGGACGACAGAAAAGTGGGTGAAGGGAGACATCAGATAGGACAAGATATGACAAAATAATAATTTATAAATTATCAAGGGCTCTTGAGGGAGGGTGGAGCGGGGATGGAGGGGGAAAAAAGAGGGCCCAATGCCTGGAGAGAGCAAATGTTTTGAGAATGATGAGGGCAATGAATGAACAAATGCGCTTTACACAATTGATGTATGTATGGATTGTGATAAGAGTTGTATGAGCCCCTAATAAAATGATTTTTAAAAAAAGAAAGAGGTGACTAAGATTGTGTAGCATTTCAGACTTTTTCCAGCTGTCATTAGGCAAATATAACCTCAAAACAAGGGCAGAATATAATAAGTATGGATTGTAATTTCAGGTGGCAAATGTAGACCCAAACTGACAGTCATGAGGCAACCTGGGAGGAATAAGAAATATAGAGTCCAAAGCTTTTAGCAGATTTTGGAGTATCCTTGTTTCTGCCTGCAGTAGGTATTACAGCTTTTTTAAAAATTAAAGAAGTATTTCAGCTCCCCTTCTCTATAAGCAGCTGGTTTAATGAAAGACAGGCAAACTTCATTCGTGGTTTTCTCAAAACTTATTAGAGAGATCTATAGAGTGGCTGAGCTTATCCTTAATTCTTATAATTTCTTCTTGATATTTGGGGGCAGATTTGTAAACTGAGGTGGAGTTATAAACTTATCATTTAATACCATTTTGTTTTATGGGATTCTTAGTGCCAAATTAAGTAGGTTTTATTTTAGTCTCTTTTAATTTTAAAGTGCTAGTATCATGTTCTTTTCAGAGCCTTGGTTAATGGTAGCTACTTTGCATTATAATTTAGACTACAGTTTTCAGACCAAATTTTCCCACTCCTTAACTTTACAAGGAATGTGTGTTTCTTTAGCGTCTGAGGATCACATTTGTGCCAGTTCTTAAAAATGCATGCAAGAGGTGTGTCTGCAGGTTTAAACCTTTGTCTTTCACTCTGAAAGAGCAGAGGAGGTCATGATATAACACACTCTTCATGAACAAACAAAAAACAACTGTTTGGGGCCAAGTGTCCTCCCTCCAAACCCCGGTTTCCACTGGTTCTTACCGGGTCACCCCTGATACCTTACCTTTATCTGGTGAAGCCTAACTTCCTGCTATGGGGAAATTCTTCAATACTTCATCTCGGTTCTATTTGTCCTAAAGCTTGTGCAGAAAAAGTGCCCTGAGATAAATCTCACATCTCTTTCATAATGGCTTCTGACTACTGCCACGAAGCCAATTCTGGCTCACAGCCACACCATCGGGCAAAGCAGAGTGCAAACACTCATGTGGGCTGAAAGCCTCGTCTTTTCCCCACAGAGTTGCTGGTGGTCCTAACTCCAACCTCACAGTTAACTTTTAAAACTTTTAATGTGCTGATGTTTAAAGAGATAGGCACCACAGTCGTTACATTTCTGCAACATTCTGAGGATAAGAGCTTTGCCCTAGACTTGAATAGATTAATTTATAACAACTCCTTTTGCTTTTTGTGTAGTTCTTGCATAGAAAGATACTCTAAAAAATGCTCATATTATTCATACATAAAAACGTAACCAATTAATCTATATTTGCAATTTTTGGACCAGATATAAGCCCAATGAATAATTCAAAAATGTGTATTTTACCAACTTGTTTTCAGAAAGCCATATTATACCAATTAAAATAAATAGTGTGTATACATGCACTCTCTCTAAATACTGCACATATAAAATATGTGTCTATAATATGTACATACATAAATACATATATAAAATACATACATACTTAAAATACTTTTGTGGGAAATTCACAAACTAATGCAAAGCTGGAAAGGTTAATTAGAAGTCAGAAAGTCATCAGACCAAAAGGAAATACCTTAGAATACAATCCTTAACAGTTTCAGACACAACCTCAAACTTAAGCTATTGCATCGTCTGTCTTTGTTTCTCAGTGGCATGATTGAGAAATTGTTGGCGTGATCTACTTGAAATCATTTCTCTGGTTGCTGATTTCATGATTGAACAAACTTGCCATGAGGTAGGGAAGATGTGGGTTTCCAAAAATCACACCCACTGCCACCTAGTTGATTCCGACAACTCATCGCGACCAAATAGAACAGAATAGAACTGACCTTGTGAGTTTCAGAGAATGTAACATTTTATAGGAGCAGAAAACTTCTATATCTACCTCAGAGCAGGAGCTGGCTTTGCAGTTAGCCTCCTATCTGCTGACTTTGCAGTTAGCCCAATGCATAATTCAATAAGCAGGTTTGCTAGAGTAAGATTCAAATGTTAAGAAGAGTCTTCCTGTGCTAACCAGCCTCTGGCCTGCTGAGCCTTTTGAGATGCAAATGGTAATTTCCTGATCTAGGAAATTAACAGATGAATAAATTCATTAAAATCTACTTAATGTCATAAGTTTAAAAACTATTCTTTGGTTTAAACAGTTCTTTTAGTAACCCTTTAAGCATGAAAAAATGAATATACTATTTAGCAGATCTAAATATAAATCTTTTTCTTTATAAAGGTATGTGAGTGTCCAACTCAGCAAACATTTGTTAATTCAATTTTACAATAGCAAAATAACTTAGAGATCTTGATCCTAACATTTATATATAGTCATGAGATCCTTACAATATTAAAACAGTTTGATTTGTAAGCATGCACATTTTACAAAGTCAAAGTCAAAGTCTTAAGGAAAGCATATCCATATACACTTTGTTTAATTATCATCTCAGAAGTTAAACACATTTTTACCAATATTTTTTTTTCGATGGCCTTGTGATACCAATTGAAATCGTGCACTAGTTTGAAGCACTGCCCTATTAAAAACACAGAAAGCTCATGGAATAATACTAATAATTTATAAATTATCAAGGCTTCATGAGGAAGGGAGGGGCAGGAAAGGGGGGAATGTGGAGCTGATACCAAGGGCTCAAGTAGTAAGAAAATGTTTTGAGAATGATGATGACAACAAATGTACAAATGTGCTTGACACAATGAATGGATGTGTGGATTGTGATAAGAGTTATATGAGCCCTGCCCCCCAAATGATTTTAAAAAAACAAACAAAACCACATAAAACCATTTGATAACAGAGAAAGGATTGATTTGGAAAGTGTTTTTTAAGTCAGTAGCGGTTTTCAAAATGAAGGCTTGCTTATCCTGGGCTGGAGCTGGGAGTGGGAGTTGGGGTGGGGGGCCTCCCCAAAGGCATGGTATCCTGGTAGTCACCATGGTGGGTAAAATGGCAAGGCAGCCTTTTTTTAGAAATTCAGCAGACTACACTAACATAGGACTCCATATAGGGAACAATCTGTTTAAAACAACACTCAAATCCAATGTACTTTTCTATTTTCTACATGCAGCTGTGTACTCACTGCCGTGTTCCCATACTGTCCTGTTTCCATCAGCTGTGTTTAGTATCTATGATGCCTATAGTTCAAACGGTACAGAGCACAAAGCTCAAGCCATGTTGCCTGTCGGCCCTTGGAGTCAGATGGAGCAGCTGACCATTTGACCTGCTGGCCTTGGACTCATTTGTCTCTACAACCAAAACCTGGTTTGCTGATCTTGTACTCATTTGCCTCTGCCTGTGATCTTCCTCCCAGTGTTCAGTGCATCAGCCACCACAGTTACATAAGTCAAGTGAAGCTTCTAGAGCAGTGGTTCTCAACCTTCCTAATGTGGTGGTGATGCCCCCAACCATAAAATTATTTCCGTTGCTACTTCATAACTGTAATTTTGCTACTGTTATGAATCGTCATGTAAATACCTGATATGCAGGATATATTTTCATTGTTATAAATTGAACATAATTAAAGCGTAGTGATTAATCACAAAACAGTATGTAATAATATATTGTGAAATATTTATTTCTAATGACAAATAAATGAAATTTTGTCTTGAAGTTTGGTGTAGCATGGGTAACAGTCTTCACACTGGATACTCGTTTTGTAGGTGCATCTGCATGTGGGTGGACCACCTAGAGACAAATAGTGGAGCACTGTCTTGGTTCCTAAGACCATCAGAAATATGTGTTTTTCGATGGTTTTAGGTGACCTTTGTGAAAGGGTATTTCGACCCCCAAAGGGGACACGACCCACAGGTTGAGAACCCCTGCTCTAAACTAACATTTGACCCATGGATGTGGAATCTGCCCAGACCTTACACTTACCTGCTTTTATAACAGCATGAGCGCATTTTGTTTATTTGGAGAATCAGCCCTAAGATAGTCTCCTTTATAGGTAAAGGCAGATATAGAAATCTAGGTAAACCCTTCTACACTGGCACTCCATGTACACTTGCTACTTTCAAACAAGGTAAGAATCCAAGAACTCTTCTCAGATCTGTTGGCACAACCTCCCCATGTGGATCCTACAGATGAGAGAAATATAAGGGTGATTTAAAGGAGAATGTGATCAGATATTTGTAAAAGATCTTACTATAAGGACTATTGAGATCCTAAACTATTGTGGGATACAGAAGGGCTTTACCCCAGGTCCCCAGGTTGTCCCCCAAATATATGCCAAACCTAGGATGCTACCGCCATTGCATGGTAAATGACTTACACTTGGAGGTCAATGCAAACTGTTTAGAGGTTACTCTCCCTGAGGGTTATCAGCCATCTAGAGCAACCAGATTCTAGTCTGTCCCACCCTAAGTAGGGCCTACTCCCTTCTGATAAGGATAGTGGGGAAGGAGATCCAAAAGACAAGGTTGAGCCAGCTCAAGGAGGACCAAGGTTAGGCTTCCATCTAGAATCTAGGATCTGCCCATCTTATCACAAGTATAACCGTTGTGCCGCCTCTTCTGATTATGTGTCCAACCCTAACTTGTCCTCCTTAGATTGATGTGTGCTGATTGGACAACCCCTTCCTGTGAAGTATGTGGTTACCTGTAATCAGGGGGGCTTGGACACCCCCTAAGGATATATAAGCCTTGGTTAGAAATATACTTGAACTCTCCTCCTCCCACTTTCTGCACAGAGCTGGCTGCTGAGATCATGGCCATCCCAGAGGTGAGCATGCTACCATTAGATGTGTCTGACTCCTGTATTTAACTCTCCTTCCTATCTTCCATGGCTTTACTATGATCTTTATATATATTATTGCTGTACAATTGGACTTACGGACCCCTAAAGATGTTAGAGGCTGGTTTACTCTAACAAACTATAATGTTTCAGATATTTTAGGAAGATACACATCACCTACAATTTGGGCAATCATTAAGTCTCCTTCAATGACAGAATCACTGAAAATCATATGAGACCTGAAATACCAATATTGCCTAGAGTAATGTAAAAGAAACACTCTAATAAGGAAGAGGGTGCTCCAAATAATTCCATTATGTAATAGAAATTGTTCAGGCAAGAATAAGCTACTAGAGGAATGCAAGGAGGCATTAATACTATCCAACATATTGTGGTTTCTTTTCTCATAAGTCCTATCCTGGAATAGCTTGAGAAGCTGTCAGAACCCATTATAACCAGGGAAGGACCAAAGGATCAACTTGCTGCCAAGTAGAAGGCTGCTTGGGGCATGGATGCAGCTCTGGATGTAAGGACAGCACTGGATATGGAAAGCTACTGCATTTAGACAGGCAGATGGAAATGCACTGATTGAAGAAGGTCAGAACAAGTATGGGCTGAACTGCATGCTGTCTTCATATTCATCATAGAAAAATGCACCATGGAGAAATCTCGTATGTTTAGATTTTTACCAATCCATTGGCAATGGCCTGGTTATATGGCCAGACAGATGAGTGAAGGGGAAATAGACACCCATATAGACCTATGTAAACTAATCTGGGAATATAGAGAACATATTACAGTAGGGTATGTCAATGCCTACAGGAAGAAAACAAAACAACAACAACAGCAGGAAACAAAAACACTTCCTGGATCATAAGGGGACTGGCATTACCAAATAGAAGTTTAGGTAAAATTCTCAGTTCATAAAATGAGCGCTCATATGCTGCATCTAGATATATCCCATTTGAACCCTCTGGGACACAAAATTGCCAGTAAGAACTGATCTGTCCTTCAGCAAAAAAAGAACATCAGGGTTTGAGATGGCTAATGGGACATTCTCCAGGGTGAATGTCCTACATAAATCTGGCAAATTTATTATATATTTGACTAATGACACCAGAAGTACCAGGTGACTAAAATCAGTTCTCACAAGAAGAGATACATAATCTGGACTGGATTTTTGATATTTTTTGACAGATGCAAATATCCAAAACACCATTAAGGGACTGGAAAAAGAGATGTACTGTACCATTCTGGGGTACTGAGTTATATTTCCTTATATTTTCATAAGCCAAGAAACAAATCCTACTCATAGGGTACAGCAATAGGAAAAAAACAACCCCCAAAAAACCCACCACAGTTAATGGCCATACCATATTTCTTATCACTCTCAGCATGATGGTTTCAAAGAGAATTGAAATGAGTAACTGAAGCAGCTGTTATCTAAAAGGAGGAGAGATTAAAGGTATGTCTAGGGTCTAGTGGCAAAGTTACTAGGGACAGCAGCAGACATCTCTTCTGTTTACAAAGCTTTCTCTTCCCATCTTCACGCCTGACTGACTTCAGCTCCTGAAGCTGAAATTACCAGCCCATTGGGGTTATCCAACAACAACCAGAAAGCTGTGTGGGATTCATCTTGCCTACAAAAACGTATAGATGGCCCCAAGACTTCAATACGGGAGAGCATCCTTCAGTCTCTCTCTTGCTTCTGACCCCTGCTCTCTACCAGAAAGGCTGCCTCTTTCCTTGGACCCTTTCTGCTATTCCTCTCTCTGTGGCTCCCTTAGCAGAAGCAGTAGCTCTGGTACCAGGGCCTTTTGTTAGTGGGTCTGTATTAAACCTGATTTTCTGTTCCTTTCTGTAATAGCAGCTCTCATGGTCTCTGTTCCTTTTAAGTTAGCTAATTCTCGGCCATCTAGCTCAGAAGCAACAAAGCCCACATGGAAGAAGCACACCAGCCTGTGTGATAGCGAGATATCAAAGGGATCAGGTATCAGGGATCACCAGAACAAAAAATCTTATCATAGCGAATGAGGGGGGAGTGTGGAGTGGAGACCCAAAGCCCATTTGTAAGCCACTGGACATCCCCTTACAGAAGGGTTTGAGGGAGGAGGTACAGGGTGCAATTTAGCAGCGATGAAACATACAATTTTCCTCTAATTCCTAAATGCTTCCTCCTCACCCACTAGACCAGAAGATGTACACTGGTACATATAGGAACTGGAAACGCAGGGAATCCAGGGTGGATGATCCCTTCAGGACCAGTAGTGAGAGTGGCAATACCGGGAGGGTGACGGGAGGGTGGGTTAGAAAGGGGGAACTGATTACAAGGATCTACATGTGACCTCCTCTCTGGGGGATGGATAACAGAAAAGTGGGTTAAGGGAGACAATGCACAGGGCAAGATATGACAAAATAATTTATAAATTATCAAGCGTTTATGAGGGAGGAGGGAGCGGGAAGGGAGGGAAAAATGAGGAGCTAATGCCAGGGGCTTAGGTGGAGAGCAAATGTTTTGAGAATGATGAGGGCAATGAACGTATAAATGTGCTTTACACAATTGATGTATGTATGGATTGTGGAAAGAGTTTTATGAGCCCCTAATAAAAAGACTTTAAAAAAAGTTAGCAAATTCTCTGGCTTTAGACAAAGGGCCAGCTCTAATCTTTCTTTATCTGGCTATCTTAAACTCCGTTCATTTCATTTCCTCTGGTTTCCTGTTCCCTACAAACCTCACCTCCCTCAATAAATCTATTAATTAAAGTTTTCACTCTGTCTCTTGTCTCTGAAAGACCTAACAGTGTGTAAGTCTGTTACAGGACCAGGATCTTACTGTGAGTTCTAGAAGCAGGGGTCATCTCTCAGCAAGAGACTATACGTGTACCTCTAAACCTGTTGTCCAGAGTTTCAATGGATTTCCTCCATCTGACAAAATTAGGGTTGTCATGTTACCTGGTGATTGAACATGCTGTAGCTATGTAATCTTCCCAACAGGAATTGGAGTTCACTTGGGGGATTGGGGGCCCGGAAGCATTTAAAGGGCTAGGCTTGCTTCCCAGCATTCTGGGTTGGCAGAGCAGTCGAACTTAATGCTCCTTCTTAAGGTGGAATTGTTTAAGTAAAATTAAATAACCAATGAAAGAGAATAAATAACAATTGAGGTAAATTAATGAATACCTAGGTTATTCAACAGGAAAAATCTAACATTATGCTGATACCACGACAGAGTCTCAGAGAAGGAGTGAGATTCGTTTGGTTCACTTTATCAGAGGAGACAGACTGATGCAGACTCTGAAGTGCTAGGTGGAAATCTTCAGCAGACCTGACTGGCTTGATTTTGAATAACCCATACTTCATACTCTTGTCCCTAGTGAAGGATGAGTAACTATTAATGAGTGTTTTATACTGGTAACGGAGCATGGGTCCTTAACCTATGATACGGAAAATGGCTAGAAAAGTTCTGGGGTGGCCTGCGTCACAGTGGATTATGGAGAATTGCTCTTCTAGCTATCGGCTTCCATTTCGTCAGCTATTATAAACCCGAGGCTCTGTGCCTGTGGTTAGAGCTCCGTTTTGGAGTGAGTTACTCCTTATGTTAAGGAGGTGAAAACAACGTCAGATTTATCTTGGTCAAACCACTTCCAGGTTTGAATCAAGTCACTATTCTTCCTCCAATCACCACTATATTGGATTCTTTTTATAATTCATTGATTTTGTGTTAAAGTAGGGGATTATTGATGGATTGGTTATACGTTCTTTACTCTTTTTTTTTCTGTTCATGTTGTATTCTTGATTTCTTTTTTTTTAAATCATTTTATTAGGGGCTCATACAACTCTTATCACAATCCATACATACAACAATTGTGTAAAGCAAATTTGTACATTCATTGCCCTCATCATTCTCAAAACATTTCCTCTCCACTTAAACCCCTGGCATTAGGTCCTCTCTTTACTCTCTTTTTATCAGTGATTTTGTATTTATCATATTGTGAGATGTGAAATTGTAATGGTTGTCCAAAACTCGTTTTCTTTTTCTTACAGTTTTTTAATCTAGCTAATTAACTATATATATCAATTATGTTAATCAATTAAATAACTTACCTTTCATTTCCATTTGATTTTGTTATTGGGAATTATTACACTATGTGGAAAAAAGAATAAGTTGAATTAATGTTCTAATTCCTAAGTAACATCAGAATTGCCTAGCCTATAAGTACAAGTGCTTCATTTGTGCATTTTGAACTTCCTTATAATTAAATATGAGTATTTCTGACTATGCTTAAGTTATAATTTATTATTTAACCTAATTACAATCATTGAAATTCATTTAAATCAGTTGTTTATGTTATAAGATCTGTTAGACACTATGCTTATTTCTGATAAATAAATAAGTTAGATGAGAAATATTCCTCATGCATGTTCCATTTCCTTTTGAAAGATTAGAGAACAAGTTTTTATTTCAAATCACTGTTAATTATCCAGCAGAAAATTTTGTTTTAAAATATTATTATTATAAATTATCAAAAGCTGACATAATAGTCTTATTAGGAAGAAAATCTGTCATTTTCCTAAAATCTTTCAGTAAGACTCCAATGGGAATAATTCACTTCTGAAATCTCATAATTCTTTAATCATCACTCGCTAAAAGAAAAATATATATATACTGTATTTTCCTCTTGAATTTCCCTTTCTGGTTGTTATTGTTGATTGTTTTATTTTGGTTTTGTAATTTTCCATTCTGTGGTTTTAGGCATGGTGACCTGATATTATTTTCTAAAAGATATCACTGGTAAGCTCAGGTGGTTCAAATAAGGTGACTCAGGAAAGAAAAAAAAATGATGTTGGTATTGTTTTTGATACTTTTGATATTTTCTATATCCACATGGTTTGCCCAAAGCCATATATCCGCCCTTTTAGTAAATTGTTTTACCACAGCTGTCAAATGATTTTGTTAATACATTTCTCTTAATAGTGCTTTTCCTGAATGCTCTGAAATTTTATTTGAAATGTGTTAGAACTCTGAGGACCTAATGCTGGGGGCTTAAGTGGAGAGGAAATGTTTTGAAAATGATGAGAGCAATGAGTGTACAATGTACTTTACACAATTGATGTATGTATGGATTGTGATAAGAGTTGTATGAGCCCCTAATAAAACGATTTTTTTTAAAAGCCTCCAAATACAGAAATAATGGATTTGAAAACTAAAAAATAAATAAATAAATAAAAACACATAAAAAAACTTCAAAAAAAAATTACAAAATCTCTTTAACATCGTTTGGCTTTACAATCACAAACTAATATACAGTTTGATATATATTAAATATCAAGGTTATCAAGAGAAATTCTATGCTTCCCTCATTACTCTGTTGAGTTTACTTAGCAAACTACTGATTTTTCTCTTGTTTATCTTTCCTTGTAAGGGTTTTAATTAAATCAGTTGTCTTAGCCACATTTTCTTATAAAAATGATTGAGACACAATCCAAGCATCATACAATTCAATAGTTCAATTATATCAATAAGTGCACATTCAGCACCCCAATCAATTTCAGAACATGCTCAAACTTCTTGTCTAGCACTCAGTTGTTACCTGAAAGGTCCTTGCTTTAAACCCTCCAGCCTCTCTGCAGGAGAACTGTCCGAGAGTCTGCTGACATAAAGACCAACAAACAACCTTGGAAACCCGCGAGTGCAATTCTAGTCTCTATCCTATAATATCTGTTTGAATGAAAACCAATTCCAGTACATCATCTTTTAAAAATTACATATAAACACACATATATACACATACATTTGTGTGCATTATATGCATACGCTTGTATATAATTGATTCTCATTATTTGTGGATTCAATTTGCCATCCCTGTAAATTGCCTTTGTTACCCCTAAATCAATACTTAGCATGTTCACACCCACTTATAGACATGAGCAGCATAAAGGCAATTTGAGTTGCCTGAAGTGCATGATCTAAGCTGAGTTCAAACATGTTATGTTCTGCCTTCTTGTTTTCATTGTCATACTGTAAACTAATATTCTTTGTGCAATCTAGTTTTGTACTTTTTGCTTGTGATTTTACTGTTTAAATAGTCTATAAGCATAGTGCTGAAGTGATATCTACTGATCCTAAGTGCAGTAAATATTGTGGTGAGCCTTACAGAGAAAATATTTATTAAGTAAACTTCATTCTGGTGTAAGTTGTAAATATCTGTAAGAATTAATCGTAACTTATTGCTGTCATGTGCCTTTTCTTAAAAATGACCCAAGAGGGGCAGAGGGAAATACACAAAACACATAGATTCTATTGACTTTAAATACTTCAGGTTGTTTTCCCAAAAACACAGTACACAGTGATGCCACTGGACAGTCTAGACCCTAAAGATAGCATCTGAATGCTTGGGACTGTTATCTTCTAGAAGATTCGATGTCGAGACCTGTAAGTTCTTTGGGGGCAGCTGCACCTCGTCAAAAGATGACCTCAGCCCCTTGTTGATTTTATCATTTTCCCTCGGACTTAGTGGTGAGACGTCATTTTACATTTTACATTCTTTGGAAGTTATCCGGAGATCAGACCCTGGAAAAGGACACCGTGCTTGGTCAAGTAGAAGGGTGGTGAAAAAGAGGAAGACCCTTGACAAGATGGCTTGACAGTGACTGCAACAATGGGCTCAAGCATAACAATTGTGCAGATGTGTGGGATACAAAAAGGCTGTTCCCCAACTCGACTCCCCCAGATCCATATGTGAGACCTAGGACATGGTGTCTGCTTGCAACTAATGGTAAATGATTGTCAGGTTGTCTCCCTGAAGGCTCCAGCCTGCCTGAGCAAGCAGACACCAGTGTTTCTCCCACAATAGCTAGGGCTCACTCCCTGCTGTTGAGGACTGTGGGTTGCTTCCCCTGAAATCTTAGGTTCTAGGGCAATCAAAGTTAGGCTGCCATCATGAATCTAGGATCTTCCCATCTTGTCACATATATACCTTTAGTCCCTCCTCTTCCCATAGTGTGTGTACCCCTCGACTGTCCCCCTCCCATTACTGTATTACCTTTAGTACAACCCTTTCCTGTGACGCATGTCTTTACCTGTAATCAGGGAGCTTGCATATCCCCAAAAGATATATATAAGCCTTGGTTAGCAATAAACCTCTCTGTCCTGCACGCTCTCCTGTCCTGTATCACCAACAGGAGCTGAGGTGAGCATGTGACCATGAAATGTGTCTGACTCTGTTATTTCAATCTCTCTTTTATCTCTCTGCGTTTCTATGAATTTACTGTAATCTTTACTTTTTATCGCTGTACAATTGCACCTGCCAGGCCTGTGGTGGCTGGCTCCCCTGACACAGATGGTGCAGGACTGGGGTATGTTTCATTCTGTCGTATAAAGGTTCCCTACTAGCCAGCACTGATTAGACAGCACCTATCAACAGCATCAGCATCCCTGCATTTCTCTCAGGGAAAACTTCAGTGTGCCTGATGGTGGCAATGTTATAGAACATAACCACAGAGGATAACAATACGTGACTGTGTCCAAAAAGTGTCACGTTGTACATGTTACTCTGATAAGAGGCCTCATTGGTTGGTTAATGCTTGATAAATCATGACAAAATCATATATTTCAGACTTCACATTAAAATGAAATATTTTAGATTTAAGTGAGAACTATGCATGAAAAAGTGGGAGAAAGATGAGGTTTTCTACTCTCATAAAGAGTTACAGTCTCCAGAAATTTTTAGGGAACTTCTACCCAGTTCTATATGGTTGCTGTAATTCATAATTGACTCAATGACCTTGAGTTTTTTGGGTTTTTTTTATGCACTATGAGGTACCCTTGGATTGAAAAAAAGGGTTAGTGGCCTTGACTGCTAGCTAAAAGCCTGAAAGATGGACTCTACCTGAGGCAACTTAAATAAAAGTCAGGTTGTCTACGTCTGAAAATTAACAATAGAAAACCACAAAAACACAGCTCTGTTCTCGTGCTCATGGCATTGCTGGTGACTCGTGGTCGTTTCTATAGCAAGTGGCGGTGATGAGTACCTGCATATGTTTGTTTTACCCTAGTATCGAGTGACAAGCATAGGGGTACTTTCCAATTTTTTCTGGTCCTCTTACCTGCACTCTACCACTAAAGCATTAACTTTCCCTGTCCCATATCTTTCGGATCCAACTCAAAATATGTCTTTCTCATCCTGCCTTCTCTCTGTGATCCAGTCTATTTCTACATCCCTTAATTAACATCTTGGAGCATGGACCAGCCTATGCATTTGTGTCACCACTTCTGTCCCACTGATCTGTGAGATATTCTATGAAGAGAAAAAGCTGTAACTAAGCCCACTGTATCCGATTCTAAGAAGTCCATGCGGAGAAAATAAGAAGAAACAACAAAAAGGTAGTCAGAACTTCCTTTAACATATTATTTTTCCCAAACATTCAATCATGAAACTATCCTGTCAGATCTTTTCTAAAGATAGTTTTCTAAATTATGTGCTGATCTTTCTGTTTGGTGTTCTCAGGCTTTCTTATTCCAAACTCCAGGCTCTAAGTTCTAATATCTCTACATTATGAATGCACCATTATGTGATTTACCATTCTAAGTAATCACGTGTTTCCATTCTCAATTTCCCACTTCATTCTCAAAACCTTAGTGACTCCTTGCCCCTGTCATTACAAAATACAATCATCCTTCTGTGAGATTTCTCTAGCAAAATAATAAGACAAACCTTAAACACCCTCTTCCTTCTGTAATCCTTCTTTAAAAATAGGTGAAATTTGTGAAGAGAATTAGACACTTCTCCCTGTGATTATATAATCTATTTTTATAGAGTAGATTTCTACTCATAGAGAACCCACATAGGAGTCTTGAGGCTGTCAATCTCTATTGGAACATAAGCCCTTACACTAGGAACTGGAGTGAAAATTCATTTCAACCCATTTACATTTCAAAACTGAGATTTGACAGTTCCAGCATGATTGTGTTAAAGAAGCATGTTTCTTATCACTTATATTTTCTCACGTTCCAAGCAAGTAATTAATTCCTGACTATCAAAAATCTTTGCTATACGTACTATTCATACTATGGATTAAAATTAATATTATATTAGAAGACAAATATAAAAACATACTTTCCACTTCAGCTTGTGTAAAATATGTTCTTTTAGAGAGTCACCTGTACTTTCTAAATGTGAATACATTCATGCACACCTCATATATCACCAATGTCGAGGGGTAATTGGCAATGATACCACTTTTTGCTAGAAAGAAGTTAAACTACTTCATTGACAAAATAAAGATATTTGTTGCTGTGTGTCATTTCACTAAAAGAGTAGGAAACAAAAGATACAAGACAAACAATAGATGCTAATCACAAAATTAAGCACATACCAAAGGAGTGGGAGCCTGAGTTTAAAAATTTCATATTGGTGGGTTTTATACAAGTGGGCTTCAAAAATTTGGGCGGAAATTGTATATTGCCCAACAACTTTTTGAAAACCTGGAGTATTTTAATTCAGACTTTTTCCTTAGATACAAGAGCAAGTAAAATCATTACAAAATCATAAGACATTTTTCTTTTTTTCATTAGTTGGGGTTCAATACATATAACATTTCATTCAGTATTTCAATCACATCAAGTAGAATTGGACAATTGCTACCACAATCAGTTTCTAAACATTCATTTTCTACATGGACTTGTTGACATTGTGTCTCTTTTACCATGACCAGTCCCCCACCACTGTACCCCCCTCCTCTTAAAACCGTTATTCTACTTGCTGTCCCTCTAGGTTCAGCAGTTCTCAGTTTCATATACTAAAAAACAGAAAAGCATGTAACACAGCTTCAAGAGGATGAACTCCATTGAGATACACTCTACTGCTGTGTTTCCCTGAAACTAAGACATCCTCCGAAAATAAGACCTACTTACAGTTTTGCTTCTCGCTGAAATATAAGGCACCCCCCCGAAAATAAGACCTCTCCAAAAATAAGGGTTTGGATTGTTATGATGATGTTCCAGAAGATGATGACATGACTGTCATTGAATAAATGAGTAAATGTACCATAGATTGTTGTACATGGAAATAATGGTAGTAACAAGAACTTCTTGATACTATAGGATTTACAGTTTGTCTGGTTATGCTGGTTTGTGATGACAACTACTACCGTACCGTATACAGGTAATAAATTTCCTTTTTTGTTGTTCAATAATAAATGTGTACTATATTCTTCTTCATGGAAAAATAAAACATCCCCTGAAAATAAGACCTAGTGAATCTTTGGAGCAAAAATTAATATAAGACACTGTCTTATCTTCGGGGAAACAGGGTATGAATGAACAAAAACCGAACAAAACAATACAAACCAAAAATATGGAAAATTTTTGGAAACCATAGCACATCTGAATTTCATCATAGAGGGGATCTATTGACACATTTTTAACTGTTCAGGTCATATTTATGACTTTGATCTTCTATACCCATCTCTCCCAAGCACTCTGTTTAGTGACAACATTCCTCCCAGTCTTCAATTTTAGATGAGAGAAGTTCTCTGGAGGCTTATTTCCTATGTTGTTCCACAAATGAATCTTGCTCTTCCACTGCCGTCCATCACTGAGTGCACACCAGGTTCTCCCCAGTTAGGCTTTGATACAGATCCCTCCTTCGACTTCAGATTATGGTGATCACAGTCCTTCGGTGACTGATGATGGTGTGCTTCTTCCATGTGGACTTAGCGGACATCTCTCTTAGATGCCTGCTTGTTTGGATACAAGCCTTTAAGACCCCTGATGCTATTTATCTGACAGCTGGGCACCATTTTTCACCACATTTGGCTATAGCACTCACATCTTCTGTGTTCCCTTCCC
>NW_022111301.1:6499283-6508234 GCF_000313985.2 Echinops telfairi | reverse complement strand
CGGTTCCCTCTTTCCTACCCATTCTCCCTTTACCCTCCCTGTTTTGCCACTCACACCACTGGTCCTATAGGGCTCATCCATCCTGGATTCCCTGTAACACATAATCTTCTAAGGAGATTTCTCTACCTGGAAATTAAGTGACCCTCAGGAGCCATGATTGTGACTGGGCGACTCTTTTCGAAGGCACATTGATGAGATTAAGCTAGCATATTACTGAGAGAACTTGGCTTCAGTTATGTACAGATTGCAGAGAGGTGTAACATGTCTTGTTTGAAATAAACCTGTGCAAATATTAACTAAACCTTACTCATAGTAATGTATGATTTACCCTCATAGGGGCAATGGGGCTTCCAAAAGGTTATTAAAAAATCCCATTATCTTTTAATTGTATATTTCCACAAAATTTTGGAATCCCATTTGTATTAGACTCTCTTCCAATTGTATTATACCAGAAAGATGACAAATTCAAATATTTTGTGAAAATGTACTTTGAACTATGGCTTGAGAGGTGACTAAGTGTTGATAAATACTATTATATTGATCAGTTGGTCATTTTATTGTTTAAAGATCTGGATTCTGAAAAGTAGAATAGCGTGTCCAGTGCAATTGAGATTGTGTCTCTTTTAGGTCTTTATGTTGCTATGGCTTTTTATTGTTATGCATGTTTCTATGCTGCCCTGGTGGTATGGTGGGCTGCATCCTGGGCTGCTGACTCCAAGATTAGTAGCTAAAACCTACCTGCTGCTCCTTGGGAGAAAGATGAGGGTTTCTTCTTCCATAAAAATGTACAGTCTTAGAAACTCAAAGAGACAGTTCTACCCTGCCCTACAATTTACTATGACTTAAAAAGAACTCAGCAACTGTGAGTTTAAATGAGATTTTTTATAACTCTAGAATACTAAAAAAAAAATCAAAACAAACAATTCACTGCCATTCTGACTTGTAGTGACTGTGTGGCCAGATCAGAGAGCTTCACCTTTCTCCTAAGAGCAGGTGGTGGGTTTCTTTCAATGGCTGACCTTGCAGTTAGCAGCCCAGAGCTTCCTCATTAGGATACAGCCAACTAAGTCAACTGAAGGAGTCTCTACGTTTTCACTTACACAAACTAAATAAATATTTCTATGTTATAATATGCAAACTAGAAAAATTGGTAAAACTGCTTTTGTTAATGTGTTTATGAAATATTAACTAGCACACTAAGTCAACATTTAAATACAATCATTCAAAAAGATAACGTATAAATGAATCTATGCTCAACAAACCACACCTCCTTCAAAGTGAATTACTACAAGGAAACAATAGACATTGACATTATGGTAATAATTTTTTCTTCCTTTTTTTTAGCAGTATTATTTTCACTTACTCAACAGTATATACATTCAATTGTCCACTCATATCAAGAACACTTGTATAATCGTTACCACAACCAATTCTATAATATTTTCTTCTTCCTTGTATTCATTGTTATCCACGTTATTAGTTTTTATATTTGTATTGCAAAAATATACATAACTAAGCATTCTCCAATTCAACAACTTCTTCATGTATGATTCAGTGCATTTGATTATACTCTTTCTGTTGTGCAATCATTGATCTCCTTTCTCAAATTAAGCTGCCACCATGAACAGAAACTCAGTGGTACCCATGCAAAAACTCTTTTTCCTTCCCCCATGGTAAACACTGGTAATAATTGCTTAAAAAAAAAAAGTTTGTTGGCATGAAAGTCACCTATCATACAATTCAATAGTTCAATCACATCAAGAAGAGTTGTACAATCATCACCATAATCAGTTTTAGGACATTTTCCTCAGTTTTGTACTCACCATTATTAGCTCTCCATTTCCCCCTAACCTTGCTGCCATACCCCCATTAATCCAGTTGCTGTATCTATAGATTTACCTATCCTGGAATTCATATACAGAAAAACAGGAGGGAGTCAAGAAAACATATACATATAAAGAAAAACAGGAGGGCAGTTCTTATACAGAAAAATAGGAGGGAATCAAGATGGTGACAAGGTAGAATTACCTGCCTGGCATTTCTGCTGCCGGACCATAAATTTAAGATATAAGAAGGGCAGGACTAGTTAGCTGGGTGCATAAACAGACTCAGTGTACTAGGGTCCGGTTCAGACTTCTTTTGATTTTCACCCACAAAGTGATTGGAGAATGCACTGAAATGCTCTAATTTCACAGCGTCTGCCTGCAGGCTCCACTAACCCCTTGCCAGGTTCAGAAGAACGCCGTTTGCCACCCCTTTCTACGCCCCAGTCCTGCAGCAAGCAGTAATTTCCCCAGACTGCAGTCTAAAATTGGTCATAAACCTAGGCTTGCAATAAGCACCTGAGAATTAACCACCAGCCCTCCCACCCGAATTCCCCAGTCGCTAGCTGCCCTGAGCCTCAGTCTAGTGCTATGGAACTCCCCTCCCCAGCAGGGAACTGAGGTACTATCTCAGCCAACCCCTTCCCTCTTCTCCCCTGCTCCATGCCTGCCAACATGGGTAATGATAGGTGATTAGACAATGATTTGCAGCTATGGAAGAGCTCCCGTGATATTTACCTGTGACACAACACAGTTCTACAGAGCACAACTGGAAAGAGGGAGGGGCACAGGATGGCAGTCTGTGGCAAATTCAGATTCAGTGGGCCCCCAATCCTCTTTTAAGAGCAGCGTGAGGAAAAAAGGCGCTCACATACAATGGCGCTCAGGTAAGAATATAGTCAGGCCTATTAGCAGAAACCATGAAGATGAGAAGGGAGTGACACTTTCCTAAAGTTGAAACAAAAAAATGTCTACCCCAGAATCCTCTCCCTAGCCAAACTATTAAGGTAGTGAGGTAAGAGTTTTCCGGTGCAAGCAAAAACTCAAAGAAAACCCTGCAGAAAATCTTTGCCGATTCACTATGGTCAGAAGACCAACATACACCAAGCACAAGCAGGAGACCACCATAGAGCCCAACTGAACCCAGAAGCTAATGCATTGATAACAATTACCAAGATAACATGACCTCAGAGGGAAAAGAAGGCCAGAAGGAAGCACCACACGCAAACACAGCACAATGATATGAAGGGAGATAGCCATACACCCAACAGAAAAGGTACAAGAAGACAGTAATGAGTCCACAGATCTTGTGAATAACTCAATGTCAATGGACTCAGTTCATCCATTAACAGACAAAGGCTAACAGACTGGCTCAGATAATGTAACCCATCAATCTGTTCCCTGCAAGAGACTCATCTTAAGCTGGTAGACAAAAATAGGCTAAGAATAAAAGGGTGGCAGAAAATACGCAAGGCAAATAACACCTTTAAAAAGGCAGGGGTTGCAATACAAATCTCTGACAAAAGTGACCTCAAGGTGTAAACCATAACAAGAGACAAGGAAGGGCACTATAGAATGCTCAAAGGATCAGTGAACCAGGAAGAAGTGAACATAACCAATATATACATGCGTAACGAGAGGCCATGACATTTGTCAAACAAACTATTCAAATGATGAAAAATAAATCACTAAATCAACAATTATAGTAGGTGACTTTAAAACACTGCTATCAGAGAAAGACAGATCACTGGGAAAGAAGCTCAGCAAGCAAACTGCAGAGCTAAACACTACAATTAAGCAACTGGACCTGCCAGACGTTTATAGAGCTTTCTATCTAAATGCAAAAGAATATACATTCTTTTCAAGTTCATATGGCTCGTTTTTGAAAATAGACACCATGCTGGGGCATATGTCAAACCTGAGTAAATTCTAACACATAGAGATTACTCAGACGTCCTTCTCAGATCACCACCCCAGAAAGCTGAACATCAATAAAAAGATTACCAGACAAAGAAGGGCAAACAATTGGAGGGTGAATAATGATCTTATGAGTACTGGCCCAAACTAGAAAGAAGCTTAGGAAGTTTCTAGAAACTAATGAGAAAGAACATACAACATCCTAAAACCTATGGGCTACAGCAAAAGCAGTAATCAGAGGTAGCTTGATAGCAATAAGTGCATATATAAAAAAAGGAAGAGGAACTTATAACTGATACACTATCACAAACTAGAACAGAGTCAACAGAACAACCCCTCTAATAGCAAAATTGAAAAAATAAAAATCAGGGAAAAGTTAAACCAGTGGGAATATAAGAGAACAATGAAAAAAAATCCATACAGCAAAAAGTTAGCTCTTTGAAAGGATCAAAATAATAAAAAGACGATTGGGAAGCTTAAACAAGGAAAGGAAGGAGCAAATATCAATAACCAGGATGAAGGATGAAACGGGAAATCACAACAGACCCCACCAAGATTAAAAGGATAATCACAAAGTACTATGAAAGTCTGCATTCTAATGAATTTAACCATGTGGCATACATGGACAAACACCTGGACAAACAATCCCTCCCTAGATTATCCAAGACAGAGGTCAAGAATTTCAACATACCAAGTGCAAAATAAGAAAAGGATATGGTTATCAAAAAACTACCAACAAAAAAAGCTCCAGGGCCAGACAACTACACAGGGGAATTCTACCAAGCATTCAGGGAAGAGTTGACACCAATTCTCCACAAATTATTCCAGAGCGTAAAATAGGATAACAAACTCCAAAATTCATTCTATGAAGCCAGTATAGCTTTGATATCCAAACATGTCAAGGATCCCACAGGAATAGAGAATTACAGACTGATATCTCTAATGAACATAAATGCAAAAATCCTTAACAAAATATTGGCCAAAGAATACAAAAGTATATAGAACATATCATCCACCATGATCAAGAAAGATTCATCCCAGGGATGTAGGGATGGTTTAACATCTGGAAATCTATCAATATTATACACCACATGGAGAAGGTAAAGTTTAAGAATCACATGATAATATTGATAGATGCAGACAAAGCATTTGACAATGTCTGTCACCCATTCCTAATTAAGACACTCAAAAGACTAGTAACTGAAGGGAAATTCCTCAATGTAATACAAGCTAACTATGAAAAGCCAATAGCCAACACCACAGTCAATGGAGAAAAGAGGCAAACAATCCCACTGAAAAAGGGGACCAGCTAAGGACGCCCCTTGTCCCTACTTCTATTCAATATTGTACTGGAGGTCTTAGCTAAAAACAAAAGACAGCAGAAACTGGGCATTAAAGGTATCCAAATGGAAGAGGAGGAAGCGAAACTATTGCTATTTGTAGATGACATGATTCTATACATTGAAAATCCCAGAAGCTCCACAATAGGAGTACTGACAGTGATAAAGGAATATGGAAAGATTGCAGGAAGCAAGATCAACAAACAGAAGTCTACTGGTTTGGTATATACATCAGACAAGACCATGTAAGAGCAGATCAAGAAGGCAATACCCTTCACAATAGACAAGAACAAATAGAAATATCTAGGGATATATTTAACAACAACAACAATAACAACAACAACCAAAAAAACCCTCAAAAGGCATACAGGAAAACTACAGGACCCTTCTACAGGAAAACAATTATGACCTCAACAAATGGAAGAATACCCTCTGCTGGTGGATTGGAAGATTCAATGCAGTAAATATGTCAATCCTACCCAAGGCTCTATATAAGTTTAATGCTATCCTGATTCAAATATCAACAACAACCTTCTGCAAAGAATTGGAAACACTGACCACCAATTTCATATGGAGAGGAAAGAAGCCCAGAATTCCAGAGAACTCCTCAAGAAGGACAAAGTTGTAAAGCTCATTTTACGTGACTTTAACACCTACTACACAGCCACAATGCTGATAATAGCATATGTAATGACAGATACTCAGACCAGTGGCAAAAAACCGAAAACCGAGAAATAAAACCATCAGCATATAGACAACTTATCTTTGACAAGGGCCCCAAAAGCAACAAGAGGAAGGTGGATGCCCTCTTTAACAAATGGTACTGGAAGTAATGGATATCCTCCTGTGGAAAAATGAAACAAGATGTGTACCTCACCCCATGCACAAGAACAAATTGAAGATGGATCACAGACCTAGAAGTAAAACCCCAAGCTATCAGGATCATTAATGAAGGAATCCGGACAAACCTAAGAACCTTGGCTCAGGAAATACATAGGCTAACTCCAATAAGGAAGGGTACATGCACAGGTGAATCTGAAATCGACAAGTGTGATATACTAAGGATAGAACACGTGTGTGTGTCCAAAGACTTTACCAAGATGGTAGTAAGAGAACCCACAAAGTCGGAGATGATTTCTAGCAATGAGACAACAGACAAAGGGCTTATTAGTAAAATGTACAATACCCACCTATCCTGCAAAAACAGGAAAACAGTGTCCCTGAGTTTTGCCCTTGAGGAAGTGGGCAAAAGACCTGAATGGAAGTTTCATTAGGGAAGAGAGCTGAATGGCCAATAAACATATGAGAACATGCTCCTGATCATTACCCATCAGAGAAATGCAAATTAAAACAACCATGAGATACCATCTAACACTATTGAGGTTAGCCCAAATCAGAAAATCAGAGAGCAACAAATGGTGGTTGAGGATGTGGAAAGATGGGAACTCTCCACTGTTGGTGGTGTGGAAAGCGATCTGGCTACATTTAAACAAATGGAAATTGAGCTACTTTATAACCAGCTATGCCTCTACTGGGCAAATACCCAGAAGAGGTAAGACGTAGACCATAACCAGTCATTGGAGCTCCAATGTTTATTGCAGTGCAATTCACAATTGCAAAGAACTGGAAACAACCTAAATTTCCGTTAATAGACGAGTGGATTAGTAAACTCTGGCACATACGCACAAAGAGGTCCCATGCATCACTGAAAAGCACTGGTGATCACATGAAGCATGTTGTTTCATTGGAAGGGTTGGAGGAAATTATGCTAAGCAAAGTCAGCCAATCACAAAAGGACAAGTACACGAGTCCCCTGAGGAAGTATAATCAGCACAGTATGTATAGAAGAAAAGCCACTTTTCTCACACTACAAAGGTTGAGTTACAGGCAGTCGGGAGGAGGTCGAACCAAACCCAAGGAGGTACATGTTATTCCAACACAAAGGAGGGGAAAGGGGGGAAGGCACAGGTAGAAAAGAGGAGGGAGGAGACGATGGCATGTGGGGAGCAGGGCACTAACCCTCCCAGGGGAGAGTATTATTTATGTCTCCACCGAATTGGAAGTATGCATGTAGACCCCACCATGGCTCACCAAACCTTGAAGGCAATGTAACCACGTGGAAAATTGCGTGAAAATATTGAGCTACAGGGCCAGTGCCAATCAGAACAAAACTGAGCCCCCTCTCTAGAAGCATGTGCTCAGAGAACAACACTAAACCTACAGGTTGGGGAGAGGGGCCGGCATGCCAGGTCCACATGGAAACAACCCAAGAAGGAAAAACAGAAAGGGACAGTCTATACCCCATATTGGCACACCAAGCCCAGAGCGTGACTTCCCTGCATGGAGATGCCAAGACTCAGAGAGGACTGTAGAGCCAACAACAGCTTGAGACATGGTGTCTCCTCACTGCATCGTACTGCGACAGAAGATAATACTGAGGACACACGGCAGATCAGCAACAGTGGCAAAGCCAAGCCACAAAGTCCCAGAAGAGTCCCCCCAATAGGCTCCCAGAATTCCCCCATGACCAGTAGGGAGACAGTTATAAAGGTCAGCAGACAGACCTGGAATTATGTTTGCTTGTTTTTTTCTTTCTTTCTTTGTCATTTTATTTTTTTCATTCATGTGTTCTTTTTGTTCTGTCTCTGTTAATGCTGTGTTGCCTACTTATAGAAGAAAGCCATGGGAAGTAAGCTTGAGGAGAAAGTGATGGGACCAATGGTCCTGGAGGGATCGGGGGGTGAAGGAGGTGGGTGAAGGGAGTGTTTAACAAACAACACCATAGACAGGGGGAAAACTAGAGAATTAAAACCTACAACAAGGCCGACATCGAGATCCTGGGGCTGCTGGAGCAACAGCTAAGAGGAACTGCTAAGAGGAGGAACCAGCGAGTACATGATGGTGGGCCAGGAGGAAGGGAAAAGGAAACAGAGGAGCAATCTAGGATCCAAACTATGATGTATACAGAGGTAAACACATGAGTTCATACAAATAGAGGTATTGGCCTATGGACATATATTTATATGGCAATACACTGAGGTAGTAGATGGACTCCAGACCTCTACTCATGCCCTCCCTCAATGTAAGAACATTTTGTTCTAACAACTTGGCATTCTGTGATGCTCACTCTCTGGGCACAATTGCTGAAGACAAAATAGGTGCATAGCATATGTGATGAAGAAAGCTGATGGTGCTCCTCTATCAAACATTATAGCTTCTGAGGTCTTAAAAGCTTGAAGTTCAACAAGTGGCCATCTACCAGAGAAGCAACAAGCCCACGTGGAAGAAGAACACCAGCCTGTGCAATCATAAGGTGTCACCGGGACCATGTAGCAGGCATCAGCAGACCTAAAACAAACAAACAAATAAACAAACAAAACACCACATTGTTGAGAAAGAAGGTCCGGATACAGACCTAAGTCCATCTGTCAACAATGTGACATTCCCTCACAGAGGGGTCACAGGGAAGGGATGTGTCAATCAGTGTGCATTAAGCACAGATAAAACACACAATTCTCCTCTAGTGCCTTGAAACTTTGTCACCCCCCACTATCATGACCCCCAGTACTGCCTTTCACTTGGGCTAGACCGGAGCATGTGCCTTGGTACAGCTAAGAGATAAGAGCCCATGACACACAGAATTCTGGAACAGGAATGGGAGTAGAAATACCAGAAGTGTAGGAGGAAGATGAGGAGAGTAGAGGAGGAAGTAAGAACAGATTGCAATGATGAGACATAACCACCATCCCTCTATCACCGGGGGATGAAAAACAGAAACCATGGGGGAAGGCATACAGTTGTCAGTATAAGTTATAAAAAGAATAATAATTTATAATTTATCAAGGAGTCACAAGGGTGGGGGTTGGGAGGG
>NW_022111301.1:6493749-6498860 GCF_000313985.2 Echinops telfairi | reverse complement strand
GAGGACTTTGTGGATTGGTGTTGGACATATGGGCTAATGGGTTAATGTTGGACTTGTGGGCTTGTGCAGCGCTAGGTTGGGATGTTTTCTTGATGCACACTTAACCTTTATATAAAACTTTCTCTTATAAATGCATTTGTGTGGGTTTGTTTCTCTAAAGTACCCAGACTAATACAAGTCCCAAATCCAAAGGTCAGGCAGAAGTGAGCCAAATTGAGTCTAGAGTCAGATGCCAAAAATGTACACAAGTCACAGTAGCTCTTCTTGATTGTAGCCAGCTCAGTCAGGATATACAGGCATGGCTCCTCAGGTGATGTACAGAACAGGTCAGTGGCACAAGCACTTATATTTCATCCAAAGAAAATGAAGGGTCATGTTGTAAATCATGCCTCTAGTAAAATAGTCAAAGATGCCTCAGAGAAACAAAGGGTGTAATTTCTTTCACACCCTGTACTAAAATTAGGTCTTAATGTCACCCTAATCTTGTCAATTAATATAGGAAATAATCTCCTCCAAAATGAGAGTCTAACCAAAGGCATAGAATCCATAATTATAATACATCACACAAGGAAATATGGTTAGAAGGATCATATTGATTGGCTGCAATTCAAGTATAAATTTTATCTAAACCATAAGCAACAACAACAAAAAATGAAGATACAAATAAAATATATAGGAAGTTTGTTTCTTTTTGGCAGCAATTAGACTGTTTGCACATTTGTTCTATGAATAGACACTGATCATTTTGATTATGCATGGCATTCATATTTCATAGGAATTATTATATTTTTAAAGTTAATCTTTATAAAAGTGAATATTTTATTTTAAAAAATTCTGAAGACTGAAATTCAGAGATGGTAGTGGCATAACTAGTTATAATTAAGCTCACACATCAAAATTAAGCAAGTAAAGAGAATAAGGAGAAACATATGTTGAAGCCTCATGGTGCAGTGAAAAAAACCCATGATCTTAAATAATAGGAAAGTAAAGTGAAAAGGTGCTGATTGGAATTTAAACTCCTTACAATGATTCCTGTCAAAATCATGTTCTACTATATGACTGAGATTGCAACTTTCTTTTAATATTAAAGGCCATGTGTCTTTTTAATAGGCAAATATGAATGCAAAGTGTTTTACATCCATAGTCATGTTATATATCTCATACATCTTGCAACATAATTAAATTATTTAGTAACCTCAAAATTACTCTTTTCACTTTCAAGTCCAATACAATTTTCACAGTTAAAACAGTGAGCAATTAAGACTGTGATTTCTTTTAAAAAATGTATTACTTTTATACTGTACTTTCAGGCAAGCTGAATAAAGAAAATCATAAAGGTCAAAAATTATATTGTTCTTATTATAACTTTACCACAAATTTTGTCTCAAGTATGTTTCTCAGTTTTACACATTGGAAAGGAGATTATATAAAATGGGACATATTTCTAATCATATATGAGGGAGTTTTAAAGTGTATGGAAAAATTCCATTATATTTCAATTAAACCCTTTGTATTATTTAATATATGTAACAAATCAAATAGTAATTAAAATTAAGTTATAGAACAATAATATGACATTATGTACATTGTTAGTCATTTTATCAATTTCTTTTTCAAATTTGTAATTTGTATGAATACAGAATTTCTATTAATGTGCTTATCTTTTAGATTATCTAAATGTTACAGAGAAACTATTGTCAGGTCGTATTTTCATATACCTGCATTTAATTTGATGGTTTCCTTTTAAATATGCATATTAACAGTATAATTTAACAATGTGTTGTTATTTCCTCTGGCTGGCTTATCAAGTACCCTGCTCCCCTCTATTTTCACCCAATTCTCCTGTGTTCAATTCAACACGACCAGGCTGCAACAACTCTTTAACAATGAGGAGACACTCTCCCATCTTGTCAAACTCTCGCGATGGATGCAGTCACAAAATCCCACCCTCCTGTTTGAGAAGAAAACATCGAATCCACCTATTGATTCCAGAGAGGTCAGGTTCTCAATATATGTATATGTGTGATGGGCATCCTAATTGACATTTGATAACATGTAATCTTCCACTGATGCCTCCTTATTAAAGGTAGCTTTACGGAGCAACTGTGATTAGATGAGTGTCCAAGGGTTCTTTTAAAATGTGTTCATTGGCTTGATTGTGTTATTGTTTTCTTTTGTTTGTTTTAAATTGCTTTATGACACTTTGGGTCCTAGTAGGTTTTCTTCCTCCCAGAACTTGCCTTCATTTCAAAACTAATTTTCTAGTCATTGTATCTTAACCAGTTAATTTATAAGTTACTACATATTTGAAGCTTCAGCATGATTACTTGTAACACTTTCTCAATTAGTCATAGAAATCACTACAATTATCATATAAACTTTGGAACAACTCTTGGTGATCCGGGTGCTTCAAAGCAGAATTGCACTTCAAAAAGCATTGACTCATTGGTTTTGCAGAAGTAGATCAGGTGCCACTGGGTGAATTTAATCTTTGTCCATTTGGTTATCATATAACCATACCACCCAAGAACTCATATCATTTAATAAAACTTCTAGGTTGTCAATGATTTCAATAGCTGCAGAAAACATATTTCCCCACATATAGTTTCCTTAAAGGCACATCATGTTCCTTTGGAAGAAGTTTTTAAATCAGAAGAACATAATATTGATATAAATAAGATGTAATATTCATCTAATCAAAATTCCAAATTTACGTATCAGTAGAGTAAAACACCAGTTAATAAAAGTATTCACTAATGTTACCTATCTAGTATCTAGGGAGCCCTGGTTGCTTAGTGCTTATGCGTTGTGCTGTGATCCTTAAGATGAGAAGTTGTAAACCACCAGTTACTTCCCAGGAGAAGGATAGGATTTTCTACTCCCATATACAGTTACAGTCTCAGAAATGGAAAGGGACAGTCCTGCCCTACACTATAGGGTTGGTGAGAATTGACATCACCCAATGGCAGTGAGTTTGGTTGTTATATTTTTGGAGCTGGCAATAGCAAGTAAAGCAAATATCGAGAGCATGCGTATTCTAATTTGTCGAAATAAATAATTTAATTCCATTTATGTTTAATTCTGTCAAAAATTGTGAAATTGTTTGCAAAATACAAAGTCAGATTTTTATTTACACAAGCAATGAGGAATTCCTTATGTCACCTTTCTGAGATGTCTGATTTGATTTCTGATGTCACCTTTCTGAGATCAGATAGATCTTGGCAGAAAGATGTTTTTATTGTGTTTTATTGACTATGCAAAGGCATTCAAGGGTGTGTGTCATAAGAAATTATGGTCAACACTAAGGATATTGGAAATTCCAGGCCACATCATTGTGCTCATGGGAAACTTGTATGTGAATCCATAAGCAGGCATTTGAACAAAGCAAAGAAATACAGAATGGCTAAAAAACAGAACAGGGGAATACTGCGTGTCAGGGTTGTATCCTTTCACCATTACATATTCAATTTGCATGCCCAGTAGGTATGAAGGAGAACATGACGTCGGTATTAGAGGAAAGCTTATTAACAACAAGTGATAACAAGCTGACACAACCTTACTTATGGAAAGCAAGTAACAGACTTGAGTCTCTTGCTGATGAAGATCAGAGTTTGCAGGTGTCAGTAAAAATACTGCTAAATTATAAAAAGCTTTATTAAATAAAAATGTGGGGCTATTGTTTCTTGATATGTCCTTTAAGTTTAGAAACATTTCTGAAAGTAATGTTTCTGTCTCTCTCATCCTTCCCTGATAAAACTGAGGGCTCTGAGTTATGTTAAGTCAAAATTGCAGTGCTAGCATCCTCAAAGAACTCAAATAATGTTCCTTCCATTCTCTTTGAATATGGGGGGAAACATAAGTCTAGAAGGCAAAGAAAGGAGATGCAGCATGGATCAGTAAGGTTTTTCAAAAACTTTCTAAAAGGGCAAACTTTGCTAATCTTGAATAATGAACAGATATATTTTCCTTATAGAGAAAAATTACTTGGCACAATTTTCCTTCTTTATTATCACCAACTCAGTGCTCACTTTTATTTTCTAAGAAATCATCATCATAATAAGGCCATGATCATTCTCAGCCTTTCAAGAATACCACAGTCTTGGGATTGGAGGAAAATTCATTAACAATCTTGAATATGTAAATGACACAACATTACTTGCAGAAAATGAGGATGATTTCAGACACATAATGATGAAGATCAAAGATTACACATTTCAGTGTGGATTATAACTCAATGTAAAGAAAATGTAAATCCTCAGAACAAGAACAGTAGACGACAACTTCTAAAACAAAGAAGAAAGGATTAAAATAACCAAGGATTTTATTTTACTTGAATCCCTAATCAATGCTGTGAAAAAAGCAGTCAACCAATGAAACAATAGATTGCATTGGGGAAATTTACCCAAGATGTCCTTGAAATATAAAAGATCAAAGGTTTCATTTTAATAGATAAGATCTAATGTCTCAAATCATGATATTTTCAGTAACTTGTATGTACGTGAAAGCTGAAAAATGAATAAGAAAAAATGTTACAAAACGAATGTATTTCAATTATGGTGTTGGTAAAGAATATTGAATTTACCACGGATTGCCAGAAGAACAAATAGATCTTGGAAAAAGTAGATCCAGAGTGCTCCTTAGAAACAAGTACGGCTAAAAACAAAACAAAACAAAAACCCAAGTACAGCAAAGCTTTGTTGCATGTACTTTGGACAGGCTCTCAGTAAGGTTCAATCACTTACCGAGTGCATGACACTTGTTAAAGTACAAGATCAAAATAAAAAGAGGAAAATCTTCAAAGAGATGGATCAACATAGTAACTGCTATATGGTTTCTATCATAACAACACTTGAGAAGACTGTAGAATGTCATTTTGTTGTACATAACCTGTGTAGGAGCCAGAACCAAACTTGATAGTACTTAACCACTATGACCAATGTGTACATTTATTATAATAAAAAACTTAAGCCTGAATGAACACAAGGTGTTGAAGGGATCAGGTAGCAGACAACAAAGAACAAAAACCATAATTTTGTGACCACCTTCCCCACATAAAAGCTGAAGACAAATGTGTGTATAAGTAAGTGTGGTGAAGAAGGCTGATGGTGCCC
>NW_022111301.1:6491648-6493020 GCF_000313985.2 Echinops telfairi | reverse complement strand
TACAATTGATGTATGTATGGATTGTGATAAGAGTTGTATGAGCTCCAATAAAATAATTAAAAACAAAACAAAATGATAAAAATTATTCTCTCTACAAAATCAATGAAATTACTTATGATTGCCTCTACTATATATTGCTAAAGTGAATGATTAAACATATGACAACATATTTTGTACACGATCTGGTGCTGGAACATAGGAAAGTCTATTGTAATAAGTTAAACCTATCAAACTACGCAATTTTAGAAAAGCTAGTCACATATTATTTTGGTAATACCATTATATTAACTAAAATTATTCAGTTATATATTTTTGGTTCTTTTCATGGAGTTGCCCTAGAGAGAATAGAGTTGACTATTGAGAAGGTTTAGTTCATTGCTTGCAGAAGGATTAACTAGTGTTTGAAAATATGAATCATAAAACGAAATAAATATTTGGATTAGAAATTAAAAAATGCTTAAAGGGACATAGAAAAACTTTATGTGCAAGATTTATCTAATAAATCCACTCAAATGTTATTATTTATACATCATTTGTGTTACTATTGGAGGATAAGAGAAAAAAATTTTTTGAAAAAATAATATATTTCAAAAGGAAGAAAGCTAAAAATCACAAATATGTTTTTATGTTTCCTAATACCTGAGTATAAAGTACCTGAGAAAGATATCAACATATAAACACACACACACACACACACACACACACAAATTATTATTTTCCAGGTGTGAATTTTCCAGAAAATAGTAGCAACAATTATGTATGTCCGTGGGCTTTAAAACAGCAATATTCATGTTTTGCAACACATTAAAAAATGCATTCATTATCTTGCACCTCATCTGATGCTGCCACACCAAGGGAAACACTAAAGGGGTGCAACAGAACAGCAAGGGAATAGAGCGCCGAGGTCCCCAGGGAATGCTGAAGGTGGACTTTGGGGCCAGGGCTTGCTGCCCCAACAGAGTGTAATGGAAAACATTCCTAAAGGCCAAGAAACAATCCTTGAACTAACTACAAGCTTTTCTTTCTTGTTGTGTGTGTTTTTTTTTTGTCATTGGTTTGTTGTCGTGTTGTATATTGTTGCTTGGTTTTTCTCTGTCTTGTTTTTGTGCATGTTATTATCTCCCACAGGTCTGTCTAAATAAGATAGGCTGGATGAACAATCTGGCAGAGAAAACAATGGGACCGACAGTTCCAGGGGGACAGGGGAGGAAGGGAAGTGGGAGGAAAGGTAGTGGAGTTAACAAACCCAGGGATAAGGGAACAACAAGTGATCCAAATTGGTGGTGAGGAGGATGTGGGAGGACTTGTAGGACATGATCAAGGGTAATGTAACCAAGAGGGATTGCTGAAACCCAGGTGGGGACTGAGCATG
>NW_022111301.1:6482926-6488241 GCF_000313985.2 Echinops telfairi | reverse complement strand
CATGGTAGTGGGAGCGGGGCGGAAACATTTAGGAAGTAGAGGAAAGTTGTATTTTTCTTTCTATAAACCCTCTCTTTCTTTCTATAAGCTTCACTTTGGAGAACCCAACCTAACAAATCATGATAAACAAAGCAAAACATCAATAAGCTCTATTAATTCCATAAGTCTATTTTATATTTTACATTATGTGCATTTTAGTGTTAATCATATGAGTGTGTTGTTGTTTTTTGTTAGCTCCCCTGAAATTGATATAGCATGACTGGATGGCAGTGAGTAAGTTAGACAACAACACTGCCATCACCATGATCAGCTGAAGAGAGGGTCATTTTAATTTATATGGTTTCCAACGGGTGCATTTTGAAACTCTGTGTATTGGTCTGTCCTAGGCTGGAAGCTCACCTGAAACCAGCATGTCATCATATTCACATGCAGATCTCAATGAACAACTGTGTGATAGTTTCACATAAAGAACGTTAATGTGGCATGCAATTGAGCCCCTGACTACTCTTACTTCCACGAGTTTTTTCCTAACTCATAGTGATGTACGTAGTGTGTCTGAGATTGTAAGTATTTGTGAGAGCAGATAATCTCATCTTTCTGCCATTGAATTGCTAGCACTTCAATGCTTACCCAGCAGCACCAACCACCGGAATTCTGCTACTGAAGTATCAATGACTCAAAGACACGGTTCTTGGAAATACTTTGTGAAAGAAGCAGAGCATGAATGTAGTAAAAATAGTTACTTTGCTTCAGTTTTAAGTAATTCAGATACATGTTTCCACTTTATTTTAAGAAGTGTGTTTCAAGCCCTAGTAACTGAGTTCTGAGCAATCAATGACACGGCTGAGCTGGGATTTGTGGAAGAACTATAAAACTAAGCAGTTACGGTCCAGAAAAAGCTAGAGCTAATCTATGTAATGAATGCTTGGCCATTTTTCTAGGCATTCCATTTCTAGGTCTTCTGCCAAGTAGGCAATTGACAATAGAATTATTTAGGCATTATTTTTTTTATTTTAGGATGAGAAAATAGCGGCACAAAGAGATTAAATTATTTGTCCCAAGCTCCTAAAACTACTAAGGAGAGTCAGGATTCCAAGTCTCTTATTCTTTCTGTTTATTCCAAGTCTCTTATTCTTTCTGTTTATTCCAAGTCTCTTATTCTTTCAATAAATGTGCCTAAAATTGGAAAGACTTATCCTGCAATAAAGTATTCAACTAGAAATTTGCAGCTTCCATTTCCATTTCTGCGAGGAAATCAAGGTCACATTTGTGCTGTAGTTAGGAAAGTTAGGAATTTTCCTCAATTCATTGTTCTGGAAAAAATAACTTTATTTCCCTCAGTTTTTATATTTTTATAATATGTTTTTACCCATATCAATGCTTCTTAATTTTATAATTGTTGTTCTTTCATTGCATTCTGTATCAAATCTTTGTAAATTATAAATATTTAGTAAATAAAGATGTGTTTTTCAGTTAGCCTTCACAAATCATATATGTGAAACATTGCTGTCCTTACTTCTGCTACCATTAAACTAAATCTATAATGGTTCAGTGTTGGCAAAGGTAACTGCTTTATCAAAGTAAAATTTTAAGATGCATCTATTTCATACTTTAAAGTATACGATAATATGTTGGAGCATTTAAACAAAATAATAACACGGATTTTACTTCCCTCTATTGCAATATACTGGAGCCCTAGTTGCGTAATGGTTATGCTTTGGGCTGCTAACCGTATGGACTGCAGTTCAAAACCACTAGGGAGAAAGAAGGGGCTTTCTACTCCTGTAAAGAGTTAGTCTTGGAAATTCACTATGAGTAGGCATCCACTCAATGGCAGTGAGTTTGTTGCCACCCTGGTGGCACTGTAAATTTGAACCTGGACTGCTAACAGTCAAATGAGCAGTTCAAACCCACCAGTTGCTCCATGGGAGACAAGTGAGCTGGTTTGCTTTTGTAAAATTACAAATTTACTATCTCAAAAACACTAGGTAAGGTCATTCCAAGTCCAGAGTGCCAACATGGCTATACTTTAATTTGGGTTGATGCAGTATATAGGTGTCCTTATGGCCCAGTGCTCCTCAAATCTACCAACGCTCAGCATTTTAAGCCTGCTAACTGTTTACTGAGAGACAAATGTGGACATTTACTTACCTGTTTTCCAGAGAGATTTCCAGTATCGGAAAGCCTACTGGGCAACAACTCTACTAGGGTCACTGTGAGTGAGAATCAGTCAGTCAATAAGAGACTATGGAATGCTGTGTCACATATTGTAAAGTAACATGTTTTATTTTCTCTTTCATATCATAATCACTTGCATTTGAAAAATAGATGTTGATCATCTTACCTTTTCCCAATATGAACTATGCATTTGCACCTTCATTTCTCATGTAAAAAGATGGGTGCAGTGTAAACTAAGCAGTAATGAAGCATGCTTCAAAGATTTTCATTTGTCTAGAGGAAATTTTATTCAACGATTTTGTTCTCTGATATGAAAAAGAAAAAATATATATAATCGTTATTTCCTCAGAGAATTAGCATGTCAATCTGCAAATCTGCAGTGTGCACTCAGGAAAAGGAAAATGAAACAAAACAAAAACCTTTAGTCAAAGCCAAAAATATTCAGAGTTCACCCATTTTTCCATAATAATTGAAGTCATGACCTCAACATAGAATAAGAATGAAATATATAGGCTTTCATCCATGGGAAATGATGGCTTCTAGCATAGACTATTTTTCGGTAAGGATCCGCTCTATGATTAGAGCACTTGCTTTTCCCTTGCAGTAGCCCAGCCCTGTTCGAAGTGTTCTCTAATGCAGTCTAATTGACAGTCTGCATGCGAGGCTAAGGCACCTCCACACCTCTTATGCTAACCATCGGGCCATTCTTCCTGGACAGAGAAGCAGTGATGGTTCCAATTATGCCGAGGTCACAAGATCATTGACTGGTTGCTTCTCAGATGATCACAATCACTTTGATAAAAGTTCCTTCTTACCATTTTATATGGATGTCATCGCTTACACAGGAAGTCAGACAAGATGTGCTTAGTCTTGTTAGAATGCTAAAAATATTCTCTAGCAAAATTAAGAATAAAAAAAATGTTCTTGGATCTGGAAAAGTCAAAATTATGCAATTACCATTTGTAATTGAGGCAGTCTGCATATAATCATATTTGGTCAGGAAAACATATTTTCACAGAGCTAAATTTATTTTAATTGAAAGCATCCTACTTTATATTAGGTTCAAATAAAAATGAAATATTTTCAGAATCATGGGAATAATTTTAAAAGTAGATAAATATTTTAAACATGGGTCAATGAAAATACATTGGGACACAAATAAATTTAATCCTAAAATTATAAATTTATAAACATAAAACATGAAAATTGTATGACACTTATTTTAAAAATAATCACTATAAACTCTTTTTAAGGTAGTCATTTTATTTTATTTCACTGACAGTTAATACATTTCTAAATTATTGATTACCATGGGCTGTTCTAATTACTATTGCTTGATATTAGGGGGCTTACATCTTTGTGTATGGGAAAGCCAAAATTTGTTTGCTCTCAATGATGAATTGTTATTCTTTTTAACACAGAAGTGAAATAGTTTCTGCTTGGGAGAGGGGAAACACAAAAACATATGCCATATTCTACATTTAGAGTGCCATCTAGTGATGAATAAAAGTTGTTCAGTTACATAGAAAATTCAAGAAAATTTTACATTTAATGTTGACATCAATGTAAACTTCTTTGTTAATGTATACAGTGGATAATAATATCCTGTGTAAACTCAATCAACAATTAACGTGGCAATTAAATAATGTTTGCATAAAGAGGTTTACATTTCTAACTGAAAAATATTTTAAAATGATACCATCTAACCTTATAAATAGTGGCCGTGTTTAATGTAAATGAGAAACTATACTTTGGCATTACAGTGTCTGTGTAGTCCTAGGGGTTTCCTGGGGGTCAGTAACCTGGAGATGGGCCATTTGAACCCACTCAGCAATACTATGGAAGAGAGGCCTGGCACACTGCTTTGATGAATACCACAGTAAAAGTAAAATCTATGGAATTCAATTTCATAGGACATAGTTTCACCAGAGTGAGAATTCATTTGATGGCAACAGATTATATTTTCGAATTTGCTCTTAATATTGGCATCCGGCACTTGTCTGCCAGTTTGTTTTGCTGTGCTGGCTTGCCCTTGCTTTGACGCTGGAAGCTATATCACTGCATTTCAAACATCAACAGGGTCATCCAGTGTGAATAGGGTCCAATGGAGTTTCCAGACTGAGAAGAGTCTATGAAGAACAACTAGACTGTCCACACTTGAGGAATTGGCCACTGAAAAAAGGAAAATAGCAGTGGAACTTTGTGAGATATACTGAAAAAAACATATGAATAGCTATGGATTGTCAGATATACTGCCAGAAGTTGAGCCCTGAAGGTCTGAAGACACTGAAAATACAACTGAGAAAAGACTGCCTTCTCAAACAGAGTCAATTATAGTGGCATGGAGTGAGTGAATTGTTTGAGAGCCTCATTTGCTGATGAGATATGGCTCAAAATGAGAACAGCTGCAAACATCTATTAACAATTGAAACTTGGAATGCATAAACTATGAATCTACAAAAATAGGAAGTCAGCAAAAAATGACTGAATACATGGATATCCTAGGCATTAGAGAGGTTACATGGACAGAAATTTTCCATTTTGAATCAGACACATATGACAATCATATGACAGATTCATGCAGAACAGTATGGCATTTATCATCAAAAAGGACATGTCCAGATCTGTCTTGCATTACAATGCTGTCTGTAATAGGATAATGAATGTTTCAAAAGGAATCCATTTAATAAATCTATTAAAGTTTTGCTCCAGTCCCTAAAGCTAGTGATAAAGAAATTGAAGAATTATGTGTATGAAATTATTAAACATCCAATCAAAATACATTGATAATTGTTGAGGATTAGGATGTTCAAGTTGAAAACAAAGGAAAAAAGCAACCCGAAATCACTGCCATTGAGCCAATGCTGACTCATAATACCGTACATAAGACAAGGTAGAAATGACCCTGTGAGTTTCTGAGACTGTAACTCTTAATAGGAGTAGAAAATCCTGTGTTCTCTCTTGGAGCAGCTGGTGGTTTTGAACTGTTCACCTTTTGGATCACAGCCTGATGTATAACCACGATGGTACCAGGATCCTCAAGGCAAAAAGAGTAGTTGAAAACTATAGTCTTGGTGATAGAAATGAAGCTGAAGATCGCATGATAGAATTTTGCAAGATTAGTGATGTCTTCATGG
>NW_022111301.1:6476889-6482529 GCF_000313985.2 Echinops telfairi | reverse complement strand
AGATTCTGAATCTTGCTCTTGCGCCGAGAGCAGCTAAAACAGCTAGAAGAAATAATGAGGTAAAACAGTTGGATAGAAAATTTCAAAAGGCAGCTTAATAAGACAAAGTAATAGATGAGATGTGAACAGACCTCCAATTTGAAAACCAGAAAGGAACAACGTGCTTAGCATACATCAAGGTAAGAACTGAAGAATTCAAGCCTTGAGTTGAACATTGAAAAAATGTTATGGTAAAATATTAAGTGATGCAGGAAGCATCAAAAGAAGATGCAAAGAATACAAAGAGTCACTGTACCCCAAATAACTTATCAGCTGTTAACTTTTTAAGAAGTAACGCATAGTTTAGAACCAATAATACTTAAGGAAGTTCAAGTAATACTGAAGGCACGAGGAATTGGCAGAATGCCCACTGAAGTGCTTCAATATTAGTGAGGAAGCAGGGAAGCACTTACTAGTTTATGCCAAGACCGTTGGGAAATGGCTTCCTGGACAACCCTCTGGAGAGATCTATGTTATCTATTCCAAAGAAAATATCAAACCGTATCAACATTGCATGTAAGTAAATGTTTTCTGTTAATCGTTCAACAATTAGGCAGTCATGAATTCGAGCTGGATTCAGAAGAGAATGTGGAAGAGGTAGATGATTGCTACTATCAGATGGATTTTGGCTGAAAGCTGAGAATACCAAAAAGATGCTTGCTTGTGCTTTATTCACTACATAAAGGCATTTGACTGTGTGGATTAGAACAAACAATGGAAACACTGACAAAATGGTAATTACAGTGCATTCCAATATGCTCATGGGGAAACGGCACATAGACCGACCAAGGCCATGCTTCTCAGAGAACAAAGACGTAGTGCATGACTTAAAATCATGAAAGGCGTGAGTCAAGACTGTATCCTTTTAACATACTTAGTCAACCGATATGCTGAAGAAATAATACAATAAAATCAATTATATGAACAATAGTGCATTAAGATTGGAGGGAAGCTTATTTTCAAACTTGCAATCTGCAGATGGGACAACCTTGTTGGCTGAAAGTAAGGAGGACTTGAAGCACTTGCTAATGAAGACCAAAGACTATGGATTGCAAATCATTGTAAAAAACTCAAAATCCTCACAACTAAACCAATAGTGCTCATGGGAACAGCAGTCAAGAAATCAATGAACCCATTGCAATGGGAAAATCTGCAACATTAACATGCGCTACATGAAAATACCCATGCCATGGTATTTTCAACCAAGCTATGACCTTTCGATGCAGGTGAAAGTTAAATAATGAACAAGGAAGACTGAAGAAGAATTGTGGGATTGGAATTATGGTACTGGTGAAGAATACTGAAAGTACCATGGGCTTCCAGAGGACAAACAAGTCACTCCAGGAAGAAGTACAGCGATGATGCTCCTTAGAAGTGAGGATGACCAGACTACGTCACATGTGTTATGGGCGTGTTATTTGTAGAGACCCTTCCCTGGAAAAAGACATCTTGTTTGGTAACATGGAAGGTCAGGGAAAAAGAGGAAGGTGCCCAATGGGATGGATTGCCACCGGGGCTGCCACACTGGGCTCAGATAAGACAATGGCTGTGAGGACAGTATAGGACTGAGCGGTGCTTTATTCAGGTGCACACAGATAGGGTCACCTTGAGTCAGAATTGACTTGACAGCACCTAACAATATCGATTGTTTTCATTGAACTATTTGAAGTTAATTACTATCAATAAACTCTATTAAGATTTCCTTGAAACATAACTGCTAAGCAACAAATGTCTATTGAGGGTTAAAATCAGATAACAGATAAAAATATATATCTTTCTAAATATATCTATTCCTCAAGTTTCTTATTGATAACGAGCCCTGGCTTATGTCAAGGGTTATACATTGGTCTGTAGTTCAAGCTACACTTCAAGTTCTGTGGGTTAAAGAGGAGCCTTTTTGTTACCAGCAAGACTTACAGCTTCGGAAATCCCTTGGGGTAGTTCTACCCTGTCCAATAGGGTTGATATGAAAAGAAATAGACTCAGTGGCAGCGATTTTGTTTTTGTTTATTTGATTGGCTGGGGGTCACACTTATTATCTCATTATTCAAGATTTCTTACTGACAATACACATTTTAAAAATCTGCTATTATGCACACCAAGCACTTAGGGCAGCAGTGACAAATGCCACGGTTTCTAACATGGTCCTGGACTAGTGCCTCCTATGTGCCTGTAAAAAGGAAACCTGTATTATATAGTACTCGTTTCACTACTCATGACAGAAGTACAGTCTTCTTGAGCCACCAGGGTGCTGAAAAGAGTGGAGGGAGAGCTAGAATGGACCCTACCCCTGCCAAGAGGGTCCTGGGTGCCCACAGGGAGCTAAAGCCAGTACAGCAGCAATAACTATGCTGAAAGTGTGCTGCCTTTGGGACTGAGAAACAAATGGGACATGAGTATCTGGCGATAGTCTCAACTCTGAGTGATTACAAGGATGGGGCACACCATAGTCAAAAGGAACAGTGATATTGGGCTCTCGGGTTTCAGAGCCCATGGGAGCCCACTTCAGTGGACTGAAACTGGTGCAGACCTTTATGTTTCTTGATTGTTCCTTCCTGGGTGGGCATAAATGAAAATGAAACGAAGCAGGCTACTCAGGTAGTGTAGAGACAATATGAATGGCCAGTGGGATATACCGTTTAGAGTCAATGAAAGAGGCTGGTTATTGGCTATCACAGTCTCTGGTTTTCAGTTCTCAAAGACACATGTGAGCCAAGAGGGGCAGGACTAGAAAGGAGAACCAGAGGTGAGTGAGCACCACCATTGAGTCATTATGTCCTTCTATCTGGGAACAGAGAGCGCCCTAACCCTTTGGAGAGATCCACCAAAGGCATTTTGGGCTCAGTGAGGGCATGAGCTGGGCCCTCCCATACAGCGAAGATATATGCAGAATAATTTTGGGAATTTAACTTAATACTTTTTTAAAGGAGCTGAGTTGCCTAGACACTATCACCCCCCCCCCCTCGTGTCCTTCTCTCTCTTATCTTCATATTGGATACAGCTATCGATTTAGGTGGAACTGGGGGGTCATAGAATGCATGTGAACCTTCTGTTCTTTCTCCACTTAGTAACCAGAGTGACATTCACATAGGGGCATTTACTTAATGGAGCATTGTGGAGTATTATGAAACTAAAATAATATTTAGTTCTGGCACTTTCCTAACTGACTATCATGATGTGTGTTTGTTGTCTTGGCTGTTTGGTTTCATTCTAGACAAACGAAGTCATTTATCCATATAAAAAGTTTATAACTAAGTAACACCAGGTCGACTGAATTATAGTGAATGACACAAAATACTAACTGAACATATATTAATATTGTAACTTATGAAAGTGAAGGGGCAAAAAGAAGAAACATGGGGCAGGGGAAAGACTGGAGGAAAAAGAAAGTTCTAAGGAAGAGAAAGCAGAGAAGTGGAGAGAGGTAGGACAACCTTACTGGTGTTTTGCTGTCTGCCAGCTATTGTGCTAGATACTCTGGGATATGTTCCTCCATTTGTTTCAATGCCATAGCTAAAGCTAAAGCTAAATCTCATTTAATGGAGTGCAACATTATACCCTGACTCGATAATATATCTTTCAATGTTATTTTTCTCTTATGTAATATTCATTATCTAAATGCATAACAAATTCATTGTGCTTGTTTCAATGTCTTTCAAACTTTGTTTATTGAGAGATATTAGATATGAGGAGATCTGCATTCAACTTGAATTTTTTTCCTTTTCACAAATTTCTAAATCATTTGGGAAAAACAAAATAAATTAAAAAGTGAAAATTTACAGCCAATCAATTGTTCATTTTAGAGCTAATTGGTTCCATAGTCAATATCTGAGTCATCAATTAAGAATGTATTTTGAGGTTCAAAAACTAAAAATTGTAAAACCACAAGATAGGTTTATGCTCAAGAACTCTTAAAATCAGTTCACTAGAGAAAATACAATTATAATAAGGAAAAAAATGCATGATATGTCAATATTAACCCCTGGGTTAACATACTTATCAAATATTTTCTACCTAAAAAATTAACTTTAAAACACTTCTCAGTCTTGAGTAACGTCACAATATAGATCATAACCTACTCCAAATATTTAAGCCTTTGAAACACTTCTTTCTGTCTACCTATTTCCCCATATCTCTAGCAAATTAAACTCTTAATACAGAGATCACACTGTTAACTATCTCAAAGCCATTGAAATAACTTTAGTTAAAATATATTTATTTTTACAATTTTAAGCATAAATTCAAGATAGTACATGTTCTCCATTGTTTTAGTGCTGAAACGTTTCAGTCATCTGTCAAAGTACAGATCAAGTGCTTTCGTGGTTGTTTAACTGGTAGTGTAGTTGTTAGGCATTGGGCTGAGATCACATGGTAAACAGTTTGAAACCACTTGCAGCTCCAGGGGAGAAAGACTGAGATTTCTACTCCATAAACAATGAGTTTGAGTGAGTTTAACTAGTCCTCTAAATATGTCTACCCCTAATCCCTGCAGCCCTAGAATATGATATTTTACCTAGGAAAAAAAGTTTTATAAATGTAATCAAGACTCTGATTTTACAAAGAGAGGTAGTCTTCTGGTTTATCGAGGTGGATCCAATACAATCACACCTCACTGCCACCCTAGCGACCTCTCTGTAGGTTTGAGAGACCGACTTTTTATGGGAGTAGAAAGCTATATCTTTCTCCTGAAGATCTGATGGTGGCTTCAAACTGCCGGCCATGGGCATTGCAGCACGAGGGCACTATTAAAAACCACATAGCTTACTTACTAGAAACACACTACTTAAGTTTAGAATGATGAGAAATCGGTGAAAAGTCATAGAATGCATGGTGAGGCATATTCATTTTTATGGACAAAATAAGTTTTCAGTAGGCAGCTTATTTTGATCCTGATAGCAGCTTGTCTTCTGCTATCAGGGTTATTCTGTCAAAAATTCTTGGAAAGAAATGTTTATAGGAGATTACTGCACTTTTCTAAGTAATAAAATGTTTCCATGTCTCATTATTCTACCTTTCTGTTTCCATGTCTGTGAACCAATTATTTCTGGACTTTGTTAACTTTTCCATAAGGTTTTATCTTTGAGGAAAATATACTGAATAGAGAAATGGTCTATGTCTAACACACACACACACACACACACACACACACACACTCTGCCCTTGTGGTGCAGTGATTAAGCACTGCTCTACAGAAGGGTCATGGGTTAAAGCTTCCTGTTCTTGTAAAGTTTACAGTCAAGGAAACTCCATGGAGGAGTTCTAATCTGGGTTACTATTAATTGAAAATAGTGCATTAGCACACAGTAACGATGTATGTATGCACATACACACACATACACTCTGTTTTGAATCATAATTGGACAGTTTTATCTTGGAAAACTGAAATGAAAATTGGTAATGTTTATGAATAATGAGTCATTCAACACCATTTTATTTTTTTTCCTTTTTGTGGGTTTTCATTTAGCTTGAATTTGCCTGTACTTATTTTTGTGTTGTAGACTGGCTATTTTATAACTTGAAGACTTTCAAAAAGAGGTTTATAAAATTAACAATCAACAATATATCACTTGATATATGTAAGTGTGTGACAAGATGAATTGA
>NW_022111301.1:6464400-6475565 GCF_000313985.2 Echinops telfairi | reverse complement strand
CATAATGATACTCTGTGGTTTAAAGACCAAAGTCTGATTTAATTCATAGCACATTAGGCACAAAAGGAACATAGAACATTACATCCTCCAAACCAGTCTTTGTATTGCTGAGGAAAACCAGTATTTCCCACGCCAAGGTCATAGACTGAAAATGACAAAGCTAGAATCAATGTTTCTCTCAGTTCAGTTTTTTTTTTTTTTTTACCAGAACACTATGTCAAATCTATTAGAGAACCCAGAAAAGGTATAATGAAAGTACATCTCTAAAATGCCCAGATCACGTTAAGACAAGATACCTTCTCCCACCTTCACGTTCTGGAAAGCTACTATCAGATATTTGATCCCAAACACATTACAGACTTTGCTAACAACTCTTTCAGTCACTCGATGAACTACCGTAAGATTATTTTTTTTGTTTAATGTGTAAAGAGCCTAGAATAAGGTTGGAAATGAAAATAAATTTGATAACAGCGACACTTTTCTAAAAAAAACAACAACCAGCCTTGTTATGTAGAAACACATCTATGTTTAAGAAAGAAAGATTATAGAATGAATTTATATGCAATCTTTGTCTTCTAAAATTAGAACTCGTGGTATAAATACTTCGTATGGTGATGGTGAACATGGTTAGACTTCATTCATCTAGGGTAATTAAAAAAATGATCGTGACATAAGTCCCTTAAACTGTTAAATTTTCCAGTTATACATATTGAAATTAAGAATAAATCATGGGAAAAAAAGAATAAGTCATGGTTATGATTGTAAAATATGATGAGTACAATTAATGCTCCTGATTTGTAAAATAAAATGTTGAAATACAAATAACTTGTTATGTGTACATGAGGATATTAACCAAAATAAAAGAGAAGCTTGCCTTGTCAGAGCCCTGGTGGTGGAGGGTTACACTTCAGACTGAGATATGGAAGGTTGAAACCCCAGCAGCTCCTCCCTACACGTTCACCGTCTTTCTCCTCCCTACACGTTCACAGTCTTTCTCCTTCCTGCACATTCACCGTCTTTCTCCCGCCTACACATTCACCGCCACATCAACCCACAGGGTCACTATGAGTCAACACTCGTTTCATGGCGGTGAGCGTTTTTCTTGTTAAGGGGACTGCAGATTTAATCATGCAATTATTCATTCATTCATTCATTCAACACACATTTAACATATTGTCCATGTTCCTGAACTTTCTAGGCTTTTTTCCTTTGCTTAAATCAAATAACTACATTCTCTAGATTTGTTTCTAACCCTCAGAGAATAAAACCTGCACTTTTTATAGCCCCACTAGAACAGAAAAATTATTAAAGTAACGGCATACATACCTAATTTTATCATGCTTAGCTTTATGGTACTTTGCAGGGGCTGTTTATTCTCCGTAAATTGGACTATCTTATGTTGAGCAAGACTATCGGCGCCATGTTCAAGAGCATGTGTTCGCTTCATATTCTCTGGGTTATATTTCACTAATTTTCCAATATTTCCAACTTTTTCCTAATGCAATTGTTCATTTCATAGACTTTGGTAGAGAATGGACATAACTTTTATATGCACTTGTAACCAAAATTTCTTGTGACTCACTTTATTATAAGATTTGCTTGATTGCTGTGATATGGAATTGAACTCACAGTATTTCCTAAGTATATATGTATTATTTCCTAAGTATATATGTATTATAACTCAGTTTAATTAATTTTTTTCAAAGAAATATTCCATTAAGTGATGTCAAGAATATAAGCTTAGATCACATACTTCTCATATTCTAAAATTTAGGGATTTATATGAAATGACATGGATTACTTAGAGATAAATTTTAGTTTTTCAAATTTCACTACTTAAATTATCAGCTGTCAATTACTTTAGTACATTTTCTCTGCTCGATTTACCTCAGTAATTTTTAATTCAGGGAAGTAACATAAATATGGGCATGTTGGAGAAGAGATTTATTATTGCGAATTTCTGGTTTCAGTAGGATAAAAAAATATGATTAACAGGAGTTAAATACCTTTTGAAAAATGCAGCTAAAAATAAACAAGTTTAAAGGAAATATGTAAATAAGAGAGGTATTTTTTAAAGTTTATTACTAAATCGTGTGGCCAAATCTTAGCAAAATTTGTTTTAGAGTGAGAGTGGAGAAAACAAAATCTTATATAAAAAAATAAATATAAGCATTATTCAGTCTTAATTTTTAAACCAAGTGAGTTTTTATGAAGGACAGGTAAAGTTTCAGGTTTTACTATCTCGAAAGGGTGCATGCTATTTCTGGAATGCATGCAACTCCGCGCAGAAGCCACGCTGGGGTTCGCCACTGGGTATAACAACCACGAGGAAAAGAGCACCCCCCACATGCGAACTGGGGCATCCTCTGAGTCCCAGAGGTGAAGAGCAAGTGCGGCTTGAGAGGGCCCTGACGGGGCACGTGGGTGCGTGCACGTCCTGCACGCTAGATGCCCTTCTTGCAGCCCTTCTTACAGCAGGTCCCTGAGGGAAGTGCAGAACAAAAAGAGACCTGGTGTGGGCCAAGAGGGGGTGCCAAGAGAGTATGCAGTCCTGTGCTCTCTGCCTTCATTCCATCCAGCCCCCTGGCTAGGGGAGGCCTGGTTGAAGGTATTGGTCTATTCCCTTGCCTGAGTTAGGCCCACCTGTGATGTACTCAAGGTGGGTGTGCCCAAGGTATTGCTTTTACCTGGGCCTAGGGGTTCCTAGTATGTGTATGCTCAGTTTAGATGTCCCATAGTTGTCCAATTGCCATCTGATATCTTTCCACCCCCTGAATGTGATCTAGCTACCTAACAGATCTATACGTAGAGATTTGTTAGGTGCTATCGAGTTGGCTGCAACTCAAAAGGGACTCTATATACAATAAAATGAAACACTGCTCACTCGTGCTCCAACCTTAGAATTATGTTGGAGACCATCTTGGCAGCCTCTGCGTCAATCCATCTTGAAAAAGGGCCTTCATTTTCACTTTTGACTTCTACTTTATCAAGCATGATGTCCTTTTCCAGGGACTGGTCTCTCCTGATAACATTTCAAACACACCTGAGACAAAGTCTCATTGTTCTCCTTCTCAGGCAACATTCTGAACATTCTTCTTCCAAGACAGATGTTTTTCACTCTTTGGCAGTCCATGGTGCTTTCGACATTCTTCACCAACACCATACTTCAAATGTATTCATTCTTTTTCATTCTTCCTTATTCAGTGTTTAACTTTGATATGCATCTGTAGCGATGGAAATACCTTAGCTTGAAGGGAAAGGTGCACCTTAATCCTCAAAGTAACAACCTGTAAATGAAATCAGATACTGATAAAGTTGAAATACACATTGCTTTGGGAGATGCTAACAAGATCATATGAATACCTACAGCAGAGCTGACTGGCTGGTACCTAAGCAAGGCCATCGCTAGAATTATTTACCATTTGCCTTCTTGAAGTTAAGTTACTTTATGATTGTTTTAGATGGGCAAAATGATTGTTAGGGGGAAGTTATCCACTAGGTATAAAATAATCATAGCTGGAAAAGCTGGAGGTTGCCTTCTGTATGACGAATCTTTTATTAGGTTTTCTAGCCATTGTGGCTGTAATTCCCACCAAAAGATTGGGTAGAACTATGCAAATAAGGTGCTTATGGCCAACCATGGGAATTGAGCAGCTTGCTCATGACACAAATAAAATGCATGGCACTTTTGTGGGGTAGGACAACAAGAACAGCAGTAAATACTGCTGTAAAGTAAATTCTAACTTACAGTAACCAGATAGGGCAGAGTAGAATTTCTCTTTCTAGTTTTAGAGTTTGTACATCTTTATGGGATCAGACAGTTAGTGGGAGTGATCTGCTGAACTTGTAGTGAACCACCAAATGCTTAACCCACAAATCCACCAGGATTTCCATATTTAGAGTAGTATCATGCAACTAAAGTGAATGGAGCCCTAATGAAGAAATTGATCATTTTTGTCATCTCTCCTTGCCTTAAGACGGTCCATCCCAGGATGGGAAAAGGGAATCTACTATAACCAGGAGGAAGAGATGAGAATGATCTTGGGATCCTTACACCAGGAAAGCCATAGATCCAGAATACCGGAAGAGAGCATTTTATTGGGGACACAATAAAAACTTCAAGAAGCAGCAATGAAGAAATTGCAGCAGGATAAGTGGGGCACCAGCAGGAGATGTGATGGGGCTTCCAGTCCATGGAGTAGGGCGCTGATTGAATGCCTTCTGACAGGATATATGCTGTTGAGTGCATGCCTCCCGGTAATGTTTAGAAAAACTAAGCCTATTGGTTTACGGAGCTGGAGAGCAAGGTCTTAGGCCTAATGCTTTTGGGAAGTATAAGGTATCCTTGGGCACTTATTGGTGGAATTAAAGATACCTGTCAGCACTTACCTAAGAGGGCAGTGGCTGAGGGGCCCAGGGCCAGAGAGACATCTCCCTCCAAGCATGGAGTACAATCTCTTCTGACTGAAGAATGTATCCTGAATGGTGCCTGATCATGCAGTGTAACATGTGAAGCCCCATCACAGTGAGTATTGTCTGTGTGGTGATTTACACAAGTTAATGAACACAGCAGACAAGCAGGGAATGCTTTGCAAGAGATGGCTGGTGTCAGAATAGGTAATAGAAAATTGTGTAAAGGAGTTAGATTTGACCTCTATCTCATAGGATTCAGTCAGGGATTATTGGTTTTGAGCATCCTCTGTCCTCCCCTTTTAAAATTAGATAAAAGGTCAGACACCTCTGCCTGATCATTCATTCTTACAAATAGATGCATTTCAAGTGTTATTAAGAATAAAGAAGTAGTAAAGACAAATCATGACTCTGACATCCAAAGGTCCAGAATCACTGCCTGGCGTTGATTCTGACATATAGCAGCCCTATAGAACAGTGTAGAACTACCTCTCTGGGTTGCCAAGGCTAAATCTTTATAGGAGTAGAAAGTCTAATCTTTCTCCTGCAGAGATGCTGGTGTTAGATAGCTAGTTTAGGGCCAGGGGGTTGTCCCCTCCCATGTCTACAAAGGCCCCCATGGAGAGGTTGGAAAGAAATCAGGCAACCATTGAACACCTATGAAGACTCCACACTGAGCATGCAGACACAAGCCCCCTAGGCCCAGGTCAAACCAGTATCTTGGACACACCCACCTTGGCTACTTCACACAGGTGGGCCTAACTCAGTCAAGGGGGTCAACCAATACCATCAACCACACCTCCCAAGCCAGAAGTTTGAAATAGCCTGGCTGTGGGAAGTCCTCTCAGTTTCCCTACTCCTAGTCAGGGGGAGGGTGAAAGTTTCCTTCCCTGGCTAGGGGGGCACATACTCCCACTCTGGGCCTGCTCTGGGCCCACAGCCTCTTGGCCCACATGCTCATAGTTTCTGGGTTCACATGCTGTTAGCCTCTAGGATTCTTGGGCTTCTGGCCTTCTGGAATCCCCCCAAGTTTTGCATGTATGGATGCTCTTTTCCACGTGATAGTTCGTTCGTGACCAGTTGTGAACTCTTTTGAGAGGGTAAAAGCCTGAAACATTTCCTGTCCTTCACAAAAACCCATTTGGATTACAAAATGGGTTTCGGCATGAATTCTTTCAGTATGCAAAGCAAAGAACCGAGGTACAACCACTCTCCAAACCTAACCCTGGTAGTTTATCTATCTAACCCTCGAAGTTAGAGACCGAGATATAATACACTAAGCCACCACCGCTCTCTGCTGTCAGCCTCGGAGGAGGTTCTTGCCCTGCTTGCAAGAGAGACTTCAGAGCAGGGTAAGACAAAGGGGGTGGACACAAAGGGTGCATTTAATGAAGGGAATATTTGGGAAAAGCAATTCAAAGAGCCCTTAGCTAGTCTAAAAGGCCTGGTAAAATGGAAAGTTGAACCTTTAATTCGGCTAATGGAGGACTTCCTACCATATGGCTGGTCTTCTAATGGTCTTCTGCCATTAGCTGGTTCCCTGTAGTGGACCTCCTCTTTCTGAGGATGTGTGCTCCTGCACCCAGCACAGCAGACATCGTGCTGTGCCCTTGTCTCCAAACTCCAAACCTAAGGGTCCAGTCCGTCATTGGGAGGATAGGGTGAACCTTTTCTCTTTCTCCACCGAGCCTTTCACTCTTGGTGGTCGCTTCCATCTTAATCTGCTCTTCACCCTCCTTTGAGAGGGAGAGCTAGGGGAGAAATGGTGTCTCTCTCTCTCTCCTTTGTGTTAAGATTCCCACCAAATTCCTGTCTTCATCACCTCTCATCCCTATCCCCACCTCTGTCTAGCTAACAAAAACAGGGAATATGAATTTCAGGTGATAATAGCCAGTAAGAAGATTAAAAAGGGCTAGTGAATGAGGTTCCAGGATAACTAGGAAAAAGCAGTGAATATAATAATACTGGGAGGAAGAGCTCATCAGGAACTATTGGATTGTGGACTGATATAGTCATATCTCACTGTGTTTCAAGGGAAAAAATAAGGTATAAAAATAAACGGAAGATTTATGTTCCATTGTTCTCCATTAAAGGAACAAAAACCCAAATGACGTTACCTTGCTCCAATTCCTTTAACTGTAGAAATGTAACAATAACTGTTAGATCTCTCAAGGGAGAGATATACCTCGGTCTTGGCTCCGCGTGAGAAAGAATTCACGGTGAAGCCTGGTTTGTGATCCGAGTGCGTTTTATGAGAGTTAGGAGCAGTTTCAGGTTTAGGCACCCACAGGGCCTCTCACTCCGTGCAGCCTCCCTAGAAGCTGCTCGGAAAGTCACACACTCGGCTCCAGGCTTCTGCCTTTTCAATTATTCCACAGGGAGGCGTGGTGGATTACCCCATTGGCTGAATTGAATTTACCTGGCCTATGTGGGCCAATCCAGGTGCAGCGCCCACCCAGGTGTACCTCCCCTTTCTGGCTAGACACCTGAACCACTTCTTGGCCGGTAGCTTGGACCTCTGAGCGTGTGTAATGGACACCCCAGTCCCTAAGCTAAACTACCTAACAGAACAATATATTGCTATAGGGTGGTGTTTTTTTTGTACTTTGCAAAGCATTATAAAATAATCCATCACCTACAATAATGAAAACTTCCTTATATTCCAAAGGAAGTGTAGCACTTTGAAGCAACATATAGTTATCAAAGGAGTAAATGTTTGTGTATTTGTGAAATTGATTTACTTCACCTGGGCAAGTAACCAAAAATAAAGGAAGAAGAAAAAGCACCAGTAATTATTGTTGATATTTTAATTTCCATATCTTAATTTGACAATTTGTCCATCCCCAAACCCCACCCCACAATGTTTACTGTGCATTTGGATTTAATTTAGGTTTTGGAAAAATAATGCTTAAAAAAAAAAAAGATTTCATGTAACTATAATTCCCCCATCTTACACTACGCATAAATTGTACTTGCCATGCATTGTCACTATGAGTTGGAATGAAATCAATGATACAAAAAAAGCCATCCTGTATTAACAGAATTTACAATGTTTACATGTTCTTTTAGAAGCTAAAATATTTGAGCATTTTCCAATATTATTAATATAAAAAAGTGAAAATAACCTTAGGATGTTTAGAAACAGTAAATAGGCATTGAATGGATTCATAAAAATTTTTACTTGAAATTATTATTTAAAAAAAAATTTTTTTTTATTTAGTGAGTCAGTGAATGAGTGAGTGAGAGTGAGAGAATTAGAGGGTGAGAAAGTGAGCGAGTGATTGAATCAGTGAGAGAGTGAGTCAGTGAATGAGAGTGAGTGAGTGAATGAGAGAGAGTGAGTGAGTGAGTGAGTAAGTGAGAGAGTGAGTGAGTCAGTGAATGAGAGTGAGTCACTTGAAATTATTTTTAATACACTGACTATATCTCTCTCCTTCTCCTCCTCTCTATTCATCTCCCTCTCCTCCCCTCCATCCACTTCATGATTCTCCATTTCTCTCAGTTACAAAACCATTCTAAGAGGACAATTGGAAGACAACCCCTATGCCAAGGGATCAATCATGAACATCTTCTTCTCTCAACATTCACTTTGTTAAGGAGCCAGTACAGGGCCGAAGGGAGGTTGTCTTCCCAGTGCCTGCATAAGGCCACAACAAGAGATTGGAACGAAATCAGGCACTCAATAGACACCTATGGAAAGATCCAAACTGAGCATGCTCAGACACATGCCTGCTGGGCTCAGGGGGATGTCTCCCTAGGTGCACAGAGTAGGCTTAGGTGGGCTTAAACTCGGCCACTACCCTCAATCACACACCCCAGCTGGAGGAGTTAAAAGTGGTTGGCAGGCAGACCACTGCTCTTTTTCAGGCCTGCTTGGCAGGCAGATGGTGTGTGTTAGTCTGGGTAGACTAGAGAAAAAAATCCATAGACGCTCATATGTGTATTAGAGAGAGTTTTGTTTTTAATCATTTTATGGTTTCATGCTCTTACTCCTGTATTCTTTCCAGGTGGGATTTCACCTGTGGCTGTGAAGTCCCACGCAGCCTTGGATGCTCTCCATCAACTGTGTGCTTTTTAAGACTGTAACATCTGAAACTTCTCCTTTCCTCATACAAGTCACTTGGATTGCAAACATGCTCCTGCCAGGTGAAGTTTTCAGTGCCCTGAAGCAAGAACCGAGGCACCCCAAAAGCAGGAAGCTAACCGCTTTAGATAATTTTGCACTTATCAGAACACTAGTCTCTATCTTAAAATATAAATCCTGATTTCTCAGAGCTAAAAAACAATACAGATATAACTCAGTGATCCAGGTATACCTTAGTGATATTCCATCTTTGGTTCCAAACCATTGCAATAAAAGTGATATTTCTAAAATACAAGTCATACAAACATTTTGGCATTCTCAGTGTGCACAAACATGTTATTTACACAATCCTTTATTCTATAAATTGTGTAATTACATTATGAAATAGAAACATTGCAAATATGATTAAATTGTGACAGAATCTCATGAACAATGGCATTGATAGACTTGCTCAATTCAGGGGTGGTGCAGTGAATAACTTGAAATGACTCCTCTCACTCTCGTCTTTAAAACTTCCACCAAATAACTGAATCTGAAAGGTAGAAAAATTAGGGATAAAGGGGGCTCTATCCATTGAATGCCTAAGCTAAACAAAAATTAGCTGGCCATGCCACCATAAAGGGGTTGGAAAGAAATCCGGCACATATTAGACACCTATGGGGACAATCCAAAGATGGGCCAGCCCAGGCCAAGGTCACCTGGGTGCAGGTCACCCTGGGCATGCACACTAGGCACCAGCAGCACTACTGTGTACATTTGCCTGGACTCAGCTGCAGAAAAACAACCAATACTTTCAACTCAGCCCCCAAAGAGGGGATCAGAGGGGACACATAGCAGAGCCCCAGGCAGGCTTCTCTCTTTCAGGTCAGAGGATGGGATTTCTCCCATGCGCACAGCACTCACATGGGTGCCCTCTCAGGGCTCCTCCCCATCCCCACCCTCTTCTTCCCGTTTCAGTGCCAGCACTCCTTTGCCACGTGGTTTTTCAGGCTCCCCAGAAGCAACCATCTTCCATCTCGAATCCTGCACAGTCCCGGCCACATGGACTATTTGTACTGTACTACCCAAACTTCCCTGTCCCTCATAAAAGTCACTTGGATTACAAAAGTGCTTCTGCTGCATAAAGTCTCTCAGTGTTAAGCAGTAAGAACCGTGCAAAACCATACCAGAAACTTAACAGATGGAGCTATGAAAATAGGTACATGGAAAGGTAATGAAGGGATTGTTTCATTTATATGTTAGAAGAGGGAATCGGTGAACGAAACCAAATCCAGCTTGCATAAATTGACAACTACAGATTCCAAAACAATGAGTCATCTCAGAAAGGTGTGGGGATCTCACTCAAATCAGCGAAGAGGAGGAGGAATGAAGCACTTCTTTGGATACACCTTTGTACCACCACCTGCTGAACCTCCTGGAGCCAGGAGCCAGCGGGCTCTCACTCCAGAAAAGCAGCAAAGAAAGGATGGCAGCAGAGAAAGTGTATGTGACATAGAGGCAAGGAAGTTTGGTGTGCCTTCCGGCAGGAGGTTCCCTTTCAGAGTGGGGTATTAAATATTGATTCACAAAGCTAGCAGTGGGTTGCATTTGAGCATTTATTAGCAGCAATAAAAGAGCTTTCTAACACTGAGGAGGGGTTATATAGCTGCATTTCTGAAAAGCTGAAGACCAGGGAGAGGTGAGCCTACAGCCCGGGTGAGAAGAGGCTGCTACCCTGACTAAATAACTTCATCCTGAGTATTTCTGATCCTGAATTTTAGCCTGTTAGCTTCCTTTATAAACCCTATAATAGATGGTCTGTACATCTGTGTGATCATTGTATGGACAGATCAAACCCAACAGAGAAGTTGAGAAGCTGATATTGAGTTTAATTCTCCTTTCCACTTATGAAGTGAGCATTCTTACAGCAAGGTTACAAGAAAACCTTCCATTTGCAAAAAATAAATAAATAAAAATTCACTACCTGTGAGGTTCAATAACATGAAGAAAAATAAAATGAGATATGCATATACAAGTTCATGTGTTCCTTATCTGTGGCTGCTCCTTCTGTGTTCTCATTCAGGAACTAAGAAGCCTTCTACCAGCCTTCTACCATATGAGTCTGCCTCTCTGAGTCCCCAGAGTCTCTGCTATTAAGCGAGTGTTTATAAAGCATAATTATGAAGAAACATCTTCCACCTTAACCACCTCAGCAGAGAAATAGCACACAAAATAGCTCACCTTGCATTGGCAGAATTCAGACACATGACCACACCTGAGTGTAAGTGTATGATAAATGTGTAGATAAAATATAAGCAATTTAAAAGGCTTATTCTGCACACATCATAATTTCTATCATGGGGATATTTTATCCATTGGGTGGTGGCCTCGTAATGTTTCAAAAAAGTTGACTGAAATAAATTTTGAAAACTCTCTATATATTTCCATTTATGGTGTTACAGAAGAGCAATTTTATTGGAGATTTGGAAGGTAAAGTGGAAAATCTCTTCAAGTCTTTGAATTTTGCTTTTATTCAATATTTTCAATTAACTCTAAGTAGAACCATAATTAAAAATTGCGTGTAATTAAGAATAGGTATGACAAAGCGGGTGAATAAGCAAATGTGGTGAAGAAAGCTGATGGTGCCCGGCTATCAAAAGATATAGCGTCTGGGGTCTTAAAAGCTTGAAGG
>NW_022111301.1:6462311-6463454 GCF_000313985.2 Echinops telfairi | reverse complement strand
AAAAAAAAAAAAAAGAATAGGTATGATCCAGTAATTTCATTACTAAGTAAATATCCAAAATAATTGAAAGCAAAACACTAGCAGATATGTATACATAAATATTCATTACAGCACTACAAATGGTCAATAGGTAAAATTAGACTAAATGTCTATCCCCTGAAAAAAATGGATAAACAAAATTTTGAACATTCGTGAAATGGAATATTTATCACAAAGTGAAATCAAATTCTGATACGGTCTAAGGTGCGAACTTTGGAAAAATCACAGTGAGTGGGATACATCATTCACCAGAGAACACTGTACTATTCTATTTATATGAAGTACCAAGAATAAACAGTTATCTAGAAACTACAGTTTATTTGTGTGCTTGAGAAAGTGGTACAGAAAGCGTATTTGACCTTCTCTGGCTTCAGTAGAGTGTAGAATCCAATGCTATATCATCCACAGGTGGACGTGAGTCATTTCTTTGCCATCAATCCTTCTGGGCCAACATTTCTTTCCACTACACTCTGCTCTGTTGGGCTCCATATCCCCTTGCAGCAGTCATTCAGAGAACATTCATGTTTATGGGAGTTTATTAATGAAGTTTACAGGTTATCACACTCATGACTTGGAAACATTAAGGACACAACCTTTTGTCTCAAGTGCCTTTTGTTGTCATCCATGTGGGCAATCAGGTCTCTCTCCCATCCTTGGCCTCTCTGCTGAATGGTCTCTTGGTCTCTGCCATGCAGGGCAAGTGTTCCACAGCTCTGTTACCAGTATTAATTACCCCAGAGATAACCCACTCTGACCCCAAAGGCAGTCATGTTTATTGGCTCCATGCACTAGGACACTTACTACTGTATTGTCTCAGGGTCTCAGTGTTGCTCGGTCAAGTGTCTTTTCAGCTTCTCACACTTCATGGTGGCATCTCACATGAACTTTACTGGTGACTTCTTTCTCGATGTTTGTTGGATTTATTTTCCTACTCTCTAGATAGATAGGTAGATAGATAATTTTTATTGATAATTCATGTACCAAAAAATTCAATGATCCTATAATCACCACCACAAGCCATTTTAGAACATCTTTTCACTTTTGGTACACATGATATGCTCCCTATTTACTCCCAATGTCCCGCACTATGTAGGATCCTAGGGG
>NW_022111301.1:6454985-6460484 GCF_000313985.2 Echinops telfairi | reverse complement strand
GTATGAAAAATTGAAAAGTAATTATTCCAAAGAATATTTCAGTTGATTAGGAAGAAAAAAGAGAAAGAAACTCTTATGTTCCATAAAGATATTGATTTCTTCCAGTGGATATAATAGGATATTTCCATTCTCTATATTGTCCATATATAAATGGCAAGGAGTGTTTAAGCAAACACAGGCCAATCCTTGTCAGTTCATCAATATGGCAAACAGCCAGTACTTTTAGGATCTTGAAGCTCAGACATTTAACAACCTACCCTCTACGTAGGTAATTTAGTGTCTGTGAAGGAAGACTGGCAGAATAAAGTGAGACTGAAGTACACTCTTTATCCAACGAATAATAGATCCTGGACATTAAGTGCACAATCTTCTATCACTTTCTCCTGCCAAGACACTTCACTTTATACAGAGACAGAATTGTTTGCAGGACAAAGAGTAATTGAGATATTGACCTTAACCACTCCTTGATCTTAGAAACCTATCACCTTTTTATTTAAAACGCATGACAGCTGTTTTTACTCTACTGGCCTTAAAAAACAAAGCAAAACACAGGTTCTCCCTGTATTGTCAAGGACTGAGTATCCCCCACTCAATATTCAATTCATGGAAATTGACTTAAGGTAAGTACTAAACTTGTAATGATATGTTTTTAACACATCCTAGCAATTAAATAAAGTAAATTCAATATGTGAAGTCGTTAGGCAAACAAATTCAATTGATCCCACACCAGTCTTTTCTATCACTTCTTCCATTATCATTGAAAAGAAATGCAATTCTAGTACCAAGTGGAAATCTTCAAGAGTAATTTTGATATGATCGGCTACTCTAAACCAATATAAAATTTTATTTTCAATACTAGGTTGAAAATGTGACTTTCTGCCATACTTGAAATAGATGTTTCCATTGTTAAGCATCCATTAGGTTACAACAGGGAAAAATAAGGATTTTCTTAAATATTAGACACCATGTAGTTTCCAAAGCAACATTGATTTCTATTTCACATAAGAGTGAAAACTTGAAAACATTCTGAGGATGCTACTTGCAAACAAAGAGAGGATGCCTAGCTCTCAATTATTTAACTATGTAATATTTCAAAGCATCCAAGTAAAGAGTATGTATATTCCCAGGTGTGTTTGTGACTGGGAGAACCAATTAATATAAATAAAAGCAATATTAATTGAAATTTTATTGTAAGAGAGTATAAATATGCACCATTCATTTTTTCTTAATACAGCCTTATAGTTGATTTAACTATTTCATATCTATATTTTGTTAGTAAGAAAACTGAGAGAATATTCAATATAATTTCCAGGGCCACAAATCGCTGACATTCAAACCAAGCATTCCTCACTTTGAAGCCTATACTTTTTCACAAACATGAATTTTTTATCAGTGTCATGTATTCTTCATAACCACATTTTAAGTATAGATCTACATTACTCTGTGACTATATAAAGCTATTAAGGATCCTTTGGGGGTGCTATGGAATAAGCATTGGGTCACTAACCATAAAGTAAGAGCTTCCAACCACTCAACCACTGTAAGGGATCAAGAGAGGTCGGATGATCCTGTAAAGGTTTACAGCCTTAGAAATTTTATAAATCAACTTTGTGGCAGCAGGTTTTGGCTATATAGAGCTATATACAGAGATGCTTTCTCAAATTAAAATTGGCTTTACTGACATGGATGGAGCAAAATTTTGGGAACATACGTTTACATGTGTGGCACGATTCAAAATGAAAAGAAAGAGCGGCAAATATCCTTTAATAATTGGGACACGGACAGAGTAAGAACCTAGAATTTGGAAATCTTCAAAAAAAGGAATGGAATGCATTAACCTTGATATCATAGGCATTGCTAGTTGTGGTAGGTGCAATCAAGTTGCCTCCATGCCAACACTATCTATGCAAAATAGTAGGAAACACTGCACTGTCCCGGGCCATCCTCACAATGGTCCCTGTGCCTGAGTCCATTGGTGCAGCCCCTGTGTCCCTCCATCTCTTTGAGGGTCTTCGTCTTTTCCTCTGCCCTTCTGCTTTACCCAGCATGATGTCCTTCTCCAGAGACTGTTCTTTCTTGGCAGTATGTCCTAAACATGTAAGATGAAGCCTTGCCATCTTTGCATCTATGGGACACTGGCTTTACATCTTCCAGTACAGATGTGTTTGTCCTTTAGGCAGTCCACGGTACTGCTAATTTTCTTCTCCAGCACCACAATTCAAATGCATTGGCTCTTCTATGGTTTTCCTTATTCAATGTCCACTTTTCACATACAGATGATGCAATGGAGGATGCCATGGCTGGGGTCAGGTTCACCCTTGTCCCCAACATAATATCTTGCTCTTCAATACTCTAATGAGGCCATGTACAGCCAATTTACCTCATGAATCACATGTTTTGATGTCTACTGTTGCTTCCATGAGCAGTGATTGTGAATCCAAGTTAGAAAAATTCCTTGACAACAGCAACCTTTTCTCCACTTACAGTGCTGCAAAATCTTAGTCCAGTTGTGAGGATTTGCATCTTTTTTACATTGAGTTGCAATGTATATTCAAGGCTACAACCCTTGATCTTCATTAGCAAAAGCTTCAATTCCTCCTCACTATCAGAAATCCAGGTTGTGCTATCTGCATACTGCAGGTTGTTAACAAGCCTTCCTCCAAACCTGATGCTATGCTTCTCACATAATTTAGCTTCTCTGATGATTGCTCAGGCATGAGAGAGCTAAAATTGATTAGTATTGGTCAATTTTATTTGAGCAACCATATAACCTAATACGCTGGGAATAAAAAAATGAAGAAAGATGGCGTCAAATTCATCCTTGAAAAGAAGATCTCTTAAAAAACACACAAAAAAAGTAAAAAAAAAAAGAAAAGAAGATCTCAAGGTCAAGTGGTATGGCTTAGCTTATAAAGACAGTGTTCTATATCCTACTTTAGTCAATAGTGACAAAGGGCTCTTAAAAGTTTTTTTGTGGTTATCTAGTAAACAAATATTCATCTTTTCCCATTCAGAGCAAAGAGAATATAGAAAATTAAAAATTCCACTATACAATTAATCCAAAGGACCAATGACCCCAGAAACTATTGATCTCAGTGCCCTGTGATCAGAAAAAGATATGGTACCCAATGATCACTATTCACTACTCTGATCATGGTAGAATTTATGCTTTTCTCAGATGTACACATATTGATCATAAACCCAATCGCATTTCACTTCCTAGAAAGGACAGAATGGACTTGCATAGGCAGGAAGAGTCTCTGCCATATATTTAAAGGAAAAGAGGGTAGAAGACTAGATGGAAAAATCAAATAACCAAAGATGGATGTTTCACCAAATGTACTAAAATAAACTCTAACAGGAATTAGAATAAAATAAATTAAATTAAAAGGAATGTTATTTTACTAAATTGACAGATTGCTGCTGGTGTTAATTTGCTTTTTTATAAAGTGAAATTGTTGCTCATTTGCTCAGAATGCTAATTTGTGACCCAAGTTTAAGGGTCACAAGTTTAAGGAACACTATTCAAGTACATTATTTACAGGAAGATCATACAGTACCCTCAGTAAAGAACTGTGTTCACTGGTAAGAAAGTAGGAAGTCTCCCCTAAGGACCTGGGATGGTGCAACTGCTAAATGTTCAGCTGCTAACCCAATGCTTGGCTATTGAAATGCACCCAGTGGTTCCAAGGAAGAAAGACCAGGCACAAGGTTCCAATAAAGACTAAAGACCAGGAAACCCCATCGGGTAGAAGAGCTTGTAGTATGGGGTCTCTAAGAATTGAAGTCAAAGGGCACCCACCAGCACCAACATGGAATATAATCTGCACCGAAGCAGCAACATTTGCTCCTCTGTTTATTGTACTATGGGTTAGTGAGTTGAAATGAATACCAGCTATACCTTCAATGAATGTATGAATTAAGAATGTTGTCAAACTGATTGTAGTAGCAATTGTACAATACTGCTTGGTGTAATTGAACTATGGAAAGATAGGATGTCTGTATTAGCTCCCAATAATACAGGTTTGAAAAAAAAATGTGTAACCTAGTAATTCTAATCCTAGAAAAGCTACAAAAGGATAAGATAAGTTTTATCCAAGTATATATACAAACATGCTTAACTAGGTCTTATTTGAAATACTATTTTATTGAAAAACGTATTAGGCTAAAATATTAGACATTTAATTAAATTATGGTTTCTTCAAATGAGATGATATTAGAGATTTATTAAGCTTATCATCCTTAGGAATATGGGAAGTTTTCATTCTGAATGAAATAACAGTTTGCCAAATATTTTGAAGAATATGAAATCAAAGTCGTAAAAACATGCCATTCTATATAGCTAATAGAGTCAATGGGTTTTGACTATTAAATATACTCTGAGGTTAATTTAATGCTCACAATTGATTAAAAAATCAATCTTTACACTTAAACTCTGCCTTATGAGATCACTATTACTAATAAAGTGTTAATAAACTATTTCAAACCAATATAAACCCTATGAAATTGGCACTATCACATTTCTTAGGAAAATGAATCACAATAAAGGTTAATTACATTGCTTTCAAACATACATTTACAAAGTGACAGAGACATGATTTCAACCGAGGGTATCATTCCTGAAAGCCATCAACATTACGCACTTTTCTCTGTCTGGAATTCAAACGAACTCAAAGTCATTTCAATGGAACGTAGTGGTTCTGCTTTGGGCCGCTAACCACGTGTCAGCTGTTTGAATTCACTAGCTGTCCTGTCCAGAGAAAGATGAGTCTTTGTACTGTCTGAAAGATTACAGTCTCAGAAACATCCAGGGGCAGCTCTACACGGTCCTCTAGGGTCACTGGGAAGCTGGGAACTAAACACCTCGTAATTTGTTTGGGTTTCACCTGTGGTGGGATTTGAAAAATTTAACAACTGCTTTACTGCCCTAATGACTGCTGTAAGTATAAAAAAGCATATATACTAGAATGCAGTTTATTATTTCAAAGGTTAATACTTAAATAAGGACATTAAAAGAAGTACACAAAACTAGATTTTTTATAAGAAAGTTTTAAAATATTAATGAAAAATATTAAACAACACCTGACAGAAGCAATAAAACTGTTATTTAAGATATTTCTAGATTGTTTCTTGATTGGTATTATTTGTTTTTTATCTGAGCATCATCAGCTGTGGGATTTATCCTTGACCATCTTTCCACTGTAGGAGTAGGATCCCATTCTTTGAGAGGTCAGCCAATTAAACAACAGTCATTGTGTGTGGTATATCAGACAGGCAACTTCTCTTCTGTCAATATACCACGTTCATCTTTGAAAAACAACTTTCTACTTCTGCTGAACTCATAGCAATTATTCTGACAACATGTTTAGTCTTTGATCACTTTCAGGAATAGCATAATCAGCTCATAATATCTTGTGGGAATTTGGGGCACAACATAAAGCTGAAACGAATGATAACATATCATCCTTTGGTTTTTGCTAATTTTTCTCTTTGTGTTAT
>NW_022111301.1:6451292-6452941 GCF_000313985.2 Echinops telfairi | reverse complement strand
ACATCCTCTGGTCTAGCCAGACTAGAGCAAAACCCTTAAAGGATGACATAAATACACTCAAAAGTTAGAAGGCTTCAAATCATGACTGTAATGTGAGCAAATACAGTGTACTGAGCAAACAGTCTGAAAACTTGGGATAGATGAAGACGATGACACTGGATTGCAGCAAGGCTTATTAACAAGTGCACATGCAGATGACACAACCATGTTTGGTGAATGTGAGTCTCTCTTGAAACAATTACTGAAGAAGATCAAAGAATTTAGAAAACAAAAAGCCTAACAACTGAACAAATGACAAAATCATGAAAAGCAGAAGAGCCTGTACTTGTCAAAGATTTCATTTTGCTTGGCTCCAGGGATCAATACTCATGGAGGTAGCAGTTCAAAATATAGGCTGCATTTAGGCAAATTTTCTGCGCCCAGACTATTTAGTGTGTTGACAAGCAAAGATGTTAGTTTAAGGGCTAAAGTGTGCCTTACCCAAGCCATGTTTTCAATCACTTCATATACATGTGAAAGTTAGATGAATATGGGAGACAGTAGTAAATATAGTGCATTTGAATTGTGAAGTTATAGAAAAATATTGAGAGGATCATGAACTGCTAGAGGACCACCCAGAGTACTCCTTCGAAACAAAGGATAGCAAGATGGAGTGTCGAGTACTTTAAGCACATTATCATGAGACTCAGCCCTAGAAAAGGGCATCAAACGTGGTAAAGTCGGAGGAGGTCATAAAAAGAGGAAGATTCTCAAAGAGATAGATTGACATATTAGCTGCAAACATGGGCTCAGAGATTACTCCTGTGCGTGTTGTGCAGCTCTATTGGACATATATGCTCCCTGTGAGGTATAACTTTACTAGAAGGCATGTGACAACAACACACAAGGGAACACCTGCAAAAAACTGGGATTTTTTTCCAAAGATTTGTATTTAATTTGTTTTTACAATTTTTTATCACCTTTAAAGTACTCTCCATTACACTTAATACATTCATCTAATCTGTGATTCCATTCTTTGAAACATTTTTCAAACTCATCGGTTTGGATGGCTGACAGCACCTCCCTCGTTTGCCCTTTACCTACTCTGCTTTGTCAAACCACTGTCCTTTCATGCCCCGCATCATTCGCTGAAACAGAAAGAAGGGTTTTTTGTTTTTCTTGACCATGGAGTGAGGTCAGGTGAGTAAGGTGCATGGGGCAAAGGAGGCATGCTGTTTATTGCCCAAAACTGGCACACTGAGATGGCTGTGTGATCAGATGAATTGTCATGGTGGCCACATCAGTCCCCCACTTGCCATGAATTAGGACATTTTCATCTCACACTGCTAGGCAATCTTTTCAGAACATCTAAACAGAAAGCTTGATTAACAGTGACCTGGCGGGATGAACTCCCACTGCATGATTCCCCTCACATCACATCCCGGTTTTTGGGGGTATTCCCGCTTACAAACACACAATCACAGGATGGGGTCTCCACAAAGTTTGTGGGGAAAATTAATTAAAAGGTAAACACGAACAATATAAGTGTTATTTCTCAACATAAGCTCCATAACACTCAAGCACCTTTGATAAACTGTGATGACAGCCAGGTCGTCGGTTCTTAAAGAGCTGAAGTTTCAGGGATTTAGCTTCAGGAAATGAAGCCAAGT
>NW_022111301.1:6448904-6450759 GCF_000313985.2 Echinops telfairi | reverse complement strand
TAATGAGCTGAAGCACTGCAGTGGAGAAGAATGCTCTGACGAAGCTTTCAGGTATATATTCTCATTTCTGCTGAAGCCATGACTCACGTTCTCAAAACACTCTCATTTAAAAACAAACACAAAACACGCTGATGTTTTCCTTCTAAATCCTCCAGAAAGTTAAGCGAAACACCTTGAACATTCAAAGAAACAAACAACATGTTTTGCCTTAACTTCCTCTTTTTCTTGACCTGCTTTTGCTCTGTCAGAATCATTTACACCTCGCAGTAGCCATCACACTAACTGTGCTTTGTCTTTAGGATTATCCTGGTCAACCCATGTTTCTTTTCTTGCTCTAATTCTTCCAAAATGCTTTAGGATTTCACTGCTGTGATTCATTTAGAGTTCCGCTCTTGTCTGCTCCTGAACTGGGTGCAACAATTTGGCCACTATTGAACAGAAATTTACTCACCTTAATTTTTTTCTGCTGGAATTGTGTCTATTTGGGATGTCTATGTGTGTTTTCTGTGTTGTCTATTGTTTCTCCTGCTAGTCATCTAAACAAAAGCGAAACTCACTGCCGTTAAGCCCATTTCAATTCATAGTGACCTCTATAGGGTTTCTATAGCTATGTAAATCTTTACAGGATTAAACAAATAAAAGTAAACCAAGCCTTATCATTTGCCTTTGGGGAATGGGTAATTTAAATCACCAAACTAGCAATCTAGCATATCCCACACAGCTCCACCAGGGGTCCTTGTCAGTCATCAGACTTCTTCAATTAGGGTTTAAAAAGGAGTGTTTCCTTAAAAATTGATATGTATGGTTTGCCCATGAGGGCTTCATTGTCCTTATCATCTCCTTTCTGCTTTAAAAGATTTATACATTTGAAACTGCTGATTTCTTTCATTGTCCCAATAAACTTTTCAGAAAATCTTACACCCTACTTCACCATTAATGTGATATCTGTTCTTGCAGCTATTTCAGTGGAAACCATGTCATTCTGATAAGGGCTCCTTTCACATTGAAAGTGGATCAAACTCAATCCTGTTCAGACATGTTATAACAACTTATTTTTAAAAATCCAGGCAAGCATTTTTGTTTTAATAATACACACTATCCATGACATTTTGAAGCTCCCTAATATGATTTTTTTCCAGGAGGCTGAAAATACTTACTTCAGTTGATGAGAAATCTTGTCTGTTATATCCTGCATCAATTTCACACATCCTTTGGGACACATATTATGAAAATTCTGATTTTTACATATTTATGCATGCGATTATAATAACATCAGAAGCCAATAAAATTACTATCAAATATTAAGCCAATTCCATATATTTTATTTATGACTACAAAATAGTAATTTTCATTTCAATTCAAATCAATACAAAAACTATCCTAAAGTGAGTCATTCATTTTTTCTTAATGTTGAAATGTTATTAATTGTATTACTAAGCTAGAACTTTTATAAAAATTCTATTTTAAGGAAATTATATGAACATTGGTGGTTCACTGAAATGGGTTATAGATGAATTGGAAAACATTAGTGTTAATGGTAGAGCACTGTGCACACAATAATGAATGCTCGAGGGTTATTTTTGAGTATTCTACATTTTTATATTTTTAAAATTAGCTGTTTTATTGATATAGAATTCATACATCATATAATTCATTAATTTAAATGTATTTAAAAGAATTTTACAATCATGACTAGAAGCAGTTTTAGAGCATTTCCTCTATTTGGTATTTATTAATATTAGCTCCTCATTTCCCCTCAACTTTCCTGTTATAATCCTGAAAAGTATTAGTCCAGTTTTTCGTCTCTATAAATTTACCTCTCCTGGAGTTCATATAAAAAAATGTACTGAAACAG
>NW_022111301.1:6445033-6448248 GCF_000313985.2 Echinops telfairi | reverse complement strand
CCATTCATCTATGAATGGTTTATGTTCCTGGTCCACTTTATTTATTTATTAAATCATGTTATTGGGGGCTCACACAACTCTTATCATAATCCATCCATCCATCCATCCATCCATGTGTCAAGTACATTTGTTGCCATCGTCATTCTCAAAACATTGTCTTTCTACTTGAACCTTTGGTATCAGCTCTTCAGTTTTTTCCTCTCCTTTCCCACCCCCACTCATGAACCCTTCATAATTTATGAACTATTATTATTTTGTCATGTCTTACCCTTTAGAGACATAATTATCCTTTTATGGGAGAACATGGTAGATGCCTGTGGATCATATGGTGCTTCTATTGGTAGTGTCATTAATTTAGTTAATGTTACAGAATTTCAAATACTGTTTAGAAATGGGAAGTATACATGCATAGGGTGCATTTTTAGGCCAAAATACATGAATCATTGACCTGTAGAGATCAAACACTCAAGTGACTGGCACTATTTACACAAACAGTGAGGATTGGGGATGTGACAGAATGTTCTGTAATGGATGTTCACAAAGGCAGAAGCATGCCTGATAGACTGACATTTGTGATCCAGCTGAGGTAAGCCTTCCTCCTTCAAAGACATTATTAAGATGTACAAATGAGGAGGAGGATGTATGGATCATGAGCATTAGGAAGGTGTGCTACCTCCTTGCTTGTAAAAGATTATGACCTGTGATTGGGTACTAGGCTTGTATTGTTTCTTATCCCTATAGTAATGCTCTCCTATTATACTTGCCCATTTTTCAATGTTCATTGTCGACAAGGGCAATGAATGTACAAATGCGCTTTACACAATTGATGTATATGTGGATTGTGGTAAGAGCCATATGAGCCCCTAATAAAACAATTAAAAAAATTAAGGTTTGGGATCACAATGATTGACATATAACCCTCTCCCAGGGGGACGAACAACAGAAAAATGGGTGAAAGGAGACAGTGGTTGGTGTTAGACATGGAAAAAATAATAATTTATAAATTATCAAGGTTTTGTGAGGGAGAGAAGGTGGGTGAAGGGGTTAATGAGCTGATACCAAGGGATCAAGTAGAAATAAAATGTTTTGAGAATGATGATGGCAACATGTACAAATGTGCTTGATACAATGGATATATGTATGGATTGTAATAAGAGCTGTAAGAGCCCCCAATAAAATTTTTTAAAAATTGAAAAAAAATATCATGAACTGGTAAAAGGACAGACAAACCAGTTTTTTAAACAAGTATAACCTAAGTGCTTCTTAGAGGCAAGGATGATGAGACTTTGTCTTACATACCTGGGATATGTTGTCAGGAGATACAACTCCTGCAAAACGAAGAAGACCCTCAATGAGATGAATTGCAAACAGTGGCTGAAGAAAAGGGCTCAAGTATGGCAACCATTGTGAAGATGGGTCAGAACTAGGCACAGTTTTGTCCTGCTGTGCATAGGGGCACTGTGCATAAGAAATGACTCAATGGCACTTAACAGCAACAGCGACAACAACAACAACTTTTCTCAGCATAATGTTTTCCAGGTCCAACAGCAACATGAGTTGTGTGGTGATTTCATCACTGTTTCTTGGGGACGCTTAGTATTCCATTGTGTGATTAGACCACAGTTTCTTTATCCATTCTTCTACTGTGAGCATTTCGTCTGTTTACAGCTTCTAGCTATTGTTAACTATGCTGCAGTCAACAAGGGTGAACATACGTGTTTTCTGATTTCTTCTGTCTTTGGAGTATACACCCAGAAAATGCACTGCTGGGTCTTATGGTGTTTATATTCCCAGTTGTCGTCATTCTCATGCTTACCTCGATGGTGATATATGTTTACAAGTCCACCAGCAGTGTTTAAGTGTTCTAATCTCTCCAAACCCTCCTCAGGAATTGTTTTCTGTTTGGGGGTTGTTTGTTTGTTTGTTTGTTTTTGTTTTAAATTGTGCTATTATCATGGATCTAGGGTCACATCTCATAGCATTTCACAAATGATTAGTCATAGTCAGTATTTATTCGCATGGTTGTTAGCAATATTAAGTGGCATGTTTGGTGAAACAGCTACTCATGTCTTTAGCTCAATTTATAATTAAAAGAACTAGTACAGCCAGATTTAAAAAAAAAAACAAAACTCAAGACACTCAAATTTAATCCTTTCTTATCGAAGCTATCCCATTTATATGCAATATAACCTTGGGCCTCTGCAAGGCCATGTTGACTAAGCTGCATGCATAGGTTTAGTCTCAGAGAAGTTCAAGAGGCACTTTCATCCCTTGAGCTGCAATTTAATATCAATTACATTCATTTGCTCCATTTCAGGTAGGAATACCCAAAGACAATCTCTGAAAATCAAAACATTCACTCTCAATGCCCTTTCCAGAAACTAACCAAAAAACCATGTGACCATATCTGACCTCCAGCTATCCAAAAAGAAACATCCAACACTCCAAATTCCATAAGGAAGAGTTCAGCTCTCCACTGTCCATCTTAATGATTTCTTTCTCTTGCACCCCACTCCCCAGGTACCATATTGTGCTAATCTGGGCTGACTAGAGACACACATCTGGTGACACTCATATATGTATGAGAAAGGACTTTAATATCAACAAGTAACTATACACCAAGAAAACCTCCCAGCCAAGTCTAACTCAAGTTCAGAAGGTCAATGCTAGTCCACAAGTGTCTCTTCAGACTTATGCAGCAACATGCCGCTAAGCAGAACCCAGGACAATCACAGGGCAGTGGGTGTGGGTGCACACTCTTGTGGATCCAAGGTCAGTGGAAACCTGGGCCAACTCTGGCAGCTCTCAGGTTATCCAGCGAGCAGGAAGGTGAAGGGGGCAAGACAGGAAGGGGGGCCGCCTCACTCCCAGGTTCCTCCTTATGAGAACATCACACCCCAGGTTTAACTGTTTTACTCCACCCCTAGCCAGGACTGTCTACTTGGCATAAAATCATCTAACTATCACAGATCGTTTGCAAAAGACTGTGGTTGATAGAATTGAATTAGATAAATTTTCTGAATGAGGTCTCTTTAGAATATTGAAGAATTAGGGTTTTATTTTGAGGACTAAAGTGTGTCTGGCCAAAGACATGGTATTCTCCATTGCATCATATGATGTGAAAGTTAGGCATTGAGGGTAGCGGGGGCACTGGGCGCTAACCCACCCAAGGGGAGGGTATTTTTTATATCTCCACAGGAAAAGAGGGACCAAAC
>NW_022111301.1:6441280-6442989 GCF_000313985.2 Echinops telfairi | reverse complement strand
GGAAAATGTTTTGAGAATGATGTACAAATGCGCTTTACACAATTGATGTGTGTATGGATTGGGATAACAGTTGTATGAGCCCCTAATAAAATGTTTAAAATAAATAAATAAATAAATAAATAAAAGAAAGTTAGGCATTGAGTATGGAGACCATAGAAGACTAGATGAATTTGAATCGTGGTGTTGGCCAGGGACTACTAAAAGGACAAACCAAGCTATATTGGAAGAAGTAAGACAAGACTGCCTCCTTAGAAGTAAGAATGGCAATACTTTACCTTACATACTTGGGATACATTGTCAGGAGACCAGCTCTGGAGAAGGACGTTATGTTTGGTAAAGAGGAAGGCCCTCAGTAACAAGGATTGGCACAATGGCTGCATCAGTGGGGTCAGGCCTAGGAGTAATTGTGAGGATGGTGCAGTGCAGTGTTTCATTCTGTTGTGTGTAGGGTGGCTAAAGCTCAGTGCTGACTCAATGGCACCTAGCAACAGCAGGAACAACAACATCATCAACAGTAACAGCAAACACACATATCATAAAGTTTTTCCATGAATTTAGCTTCAATAATCAATGGCATCAATTTAGTCTTTTAGTCCTGACATTCATATCAGCCTATTCAGGGTTATATGTGACAATTGCCCTAGATTTCTTCCTTGTAGACAAAAAAGAATTTGTGTAGTCCAGATGGATTCTGCTGCATCCAGAGAAATGCCTCTAGAGCCAATTGGAAAAATCAATTAAAAAAAAAAAGAGTCACCAGCCTTTCTCAGATTGTTTCTAGTAATTTTTACAACTTCAGATTGCTGAGATTTGTTTTCCTTGTTTTTTAATGATCTCTGAAAAAAAAATCACACTTATTCAAGTGTTTTTGTTTTTTTTTTTCTCATGTAACTTCTCTCCTGCTCTGCTAGACTGGACAATAGTTTCTCACTCTGCCCTCTATATTTTAATTACTTACATTTCTATAGTTTGCATGGTTTTGCTTCCCTCTTCCATTTCTGTGTGATAATATGAGCTTCTTTATGTGGTTCTATGTAAAAAAGAAAGAAAAAGAAACAAATTTCACATCATGGCACCACTACCCCACTCCTGCCCTGCCCTGCCCTTCCCCTAAGGCAGCGGTCCTCGACCTGTGGGTCACAACTCCTTTGGGGGTGGCATGACCCTTTCACAGGGTTCGCCTAAGACCATCAGAAAACATGTAAATATTTCACAATCTATAATTACATATTGTTTTGTGATGAATCACTGTGCTTTAATTATGTTCCATTTGTAACAATGAAAATAACATCCTGCATATCAGATATTTACATTACAATTCATAACAGTAGTAAAATGACAGTGATGAAGCAACAATGAAAATAATTTTATGGTTGAGGGTCACCACAACAGTAGGAACTGTATTAAAAGGTTGTAGCAGTAGGGAGGTTGAGAACCACTGCCTTAAGGGGTTGTCTTTAATAGTGCCCTTGTTACAATAGGATAAATTTGTTACTCTAGCCCTGAGAATAAATCAATCCCTCTTAGCAGTAAAGATCACTTATTATGCAAGTAGATGGAACCACTTGCAATTGGGTTCACCATTTTATTCCAGAAAAGTCAAAATAGTATGCAACTCTGCATAAAATTCCCTCCATAGAACTGAGCCACTTACCTATCTGAGCCCCTATCCTATAGAAGGGGAGAGAGGAACCTAGTGGAGTGCTGCA
>NW_022111301.1:6435750-6437564 GCF_000313985.2 Echinops telfairi | reverse complement strand
CTGCTGTAGATACAGAGTCCTATGAGGGGCAAGTCTTACTCAGGGACACGTTCTCACACAGGCTGCACTGGGCATTCACAAGAAGCTTCAAAAACCAGTGCAGAAACCTGAAGGAGCTACCCTAGAGGAGACGGTTGGCTGTGCTAATACAGCCTTTTACAATAGGGAGCAGGAAAGGGAGGCTTGAGCCCGGGAGAAGGAGAGAAGGAGGGACATTAGACATGTCCAGGTATTGGCTGCACTTAATTGAATGCCTCCCAGGTTTCTCAGATTTGGGTCTATCTCTCTTCAGGGGGAAATGTTAGGTAGCTAGCATAGGGACTGGGGGATCCACTATGCATGTTCAGAGGTTCCAGCCTCCAGTCAGGAAGGGGTGGTACACCTAGGTGGGTGTTACACCTGGATTGGCCCCTCTAAGCCAGGTGAATTTGATTCAGCCAATGGGGTCAACCAGTATTGTCGACCACGCCTCCCAATGGGACCCCTGAAAAGTCCGAGGTTTTGCTTTGGGCTGTGTTTCCCAGCGGCGTACACAATGTAGCACAGCCGGGCTGTGGTCCTGCACCTGTACCGTGGATTCTGTCTGGCTTGTCTTTCATTTACTGTAGAACCTGAAACTGCTACTATTCTCTATAAACCCACTTGGATCACAAACCAAGCTTGGGTGTGAATTCTTTGTGGCGCAGAGCCAAGGACCAGGTATGTCTCTTCCCAGAGAGATTTAACAGTTCTGGTGTCTCTGCCAGGCTCACTAACTCTATTTGCCAAACCCTATTACAGCATATTATTGGGTCTGTTATTTTTTTCTACATCAGTGGCTCTTGTGGTCTCTACCTTTTAAGTAAACTCTTTTTCTTTCACCCGGCTCTGATTTCCTTTGACTACTCTAATTCCTGCTACTTCACTTTTTTTGATCTCTGTCCATCCTATTACCCCCGAATAAAGTTTATTCATTAATACCCTTGTTCTGCCTCTCATCTCTCACTCTGGTCTCTGAAAAACCTTTCACAATGAACCGGCCCCGTCTGGCTTCCTGGGTATGCTTGCCTTTGTTAGGTGTGGTAAAGTTGGTTGTGATTCATAGCGACCTTCTGGACAATAGAGAGAAACACTACCCAGTCCTGCACCAATCTCACAATTGTTCTTACATTTGAACCCATTGAGGCAGCCACTGTATCAATACATCAATACAATGGTTTTCCACTTTTTTGTTGCCCACTACTTTAACAAGCATGATGTCTTTCTCCAGGGACTGGTGTCTCATGACAACATGTCCGAAGTCCCTGAGATGAAGTCTTATAATCCTTTCCTCTTTGGACAATTTACAAAATCGTCAAAGATGAATTTGTTTGTACTTTTGGCAATCTGTGGTAATTTAAGTATTATTTTGCCAACACCTTACTACAAATGCAACCATTATTCTTTGATCGTCCTTGATTTTCAATGCCTTAAAGAGGTCTTGTGCAGCAGATTTACCCAATGCAACACACCCTTTGAACTTTTGACTGTTGCTTCTATGAGGATTAATTGTGAGCCCAAGCAATATAAAAATCTTGACAAATCCAATTTTTTCTCCATTAATCATGATGCTACTTGTTAGTCCAGTTAGGAGTATTTTTGAGTTTACCACAAGCTGTGAGGCAAATGAACAAGTCTTTCTTCAAAGAAATGCCACAGCATACTCCTTACAGGAAGGACTTTGCCTTATGTACTTTGAACATGCTATGGGGTGGGGGGAGCACTAGTTCTTGGAGAGGAAATCATGCTTGGTAAAATAGAAAGTCAGTGAAAAAGAGAAAGATCATAAATATGAT
>NW_022111301.1:6432589-6435295 GCF_000313985.2 Echinops telfairi | reverse complement strand
AAGGCCATAAAAGACTCTATAAGAGGCAGAGGGGATTTTTCAATTATTTTTAATTAGGAGAGGCTTAATAAAATGCTATACATTTTATATCCATCATTGAAAATCCTTGACTTTTCAGCATATTTTCTATCCCTTTGATAGACATTTAAAAAAATGTATAATATTAATATTAAATTTGGAAATATAGAGGTAAAACTATTCTAAAAGGCATGAACAAAAGCAATGTCGACAGACAATGAGAAGTCTGAATGTTAAACCTTCCAGTTTAGCCTGAACATTCCCAACTATATTTCAGACAGCAGGTTTGCAGATTTTTCGAACTAGATAATATTTCAATGACCAAGCTCATGTATGAATATGTCATCAATATTTGACTTATATAATATATACATGGCTGTGTTAAATTTGAATACATCATACATCCTATGTATGTTTGAGTTCATAATAAGTCTTTGGTCATTCTAAATGAATTGTTTTTGTCATTTTTAAACTTATAGGTTAAAGAATTCTGTAGCAATATAACATGTACTTAATTGTAGACAACTTAGTGGCAGTGGGTTAGGATTTAGTTATTATTAGGGAACAGATTAGAGCCATAAATTAAAAGTGCAATGAAAAAAGAAAGAAAGGTGCTCTGGATAAAGGTTCTAATGTCTGGTGAGGATTGTGCAGGTAAATGAAAATCATTTTGAATAACGTCATTTTTTTTTCTACTGAGTGATTCACAAAACTATATGGAGAAGCAATCAACATGAATAAACAACAAACATTGGACTCCCACAGTGGTAAGACTCAATTAGATATAACAATTCAATAATAAAAGATCAAAGCAATCTCTTCCAAAATTAGAATTCAGATGTATTATTGCAAAATGTATCTTAGTCCCATACTTTTATTTACAAATCTTCAACTGAGCTAAGCATTTTTACTCCTTGGGACCACTTTAGAGAAGGGCAGAAGAAATGAGTGACCTACTAAGTCTCTTGAAAAGGAAAGGCTTGTAATTAATTGATTTAACAAATTCAGTAATTCCTTTGGGTCCATTTTGATTAAGGTTGGATGTAAATAAATTAAAATGGAAAATTAAAGGAAAAAAAAACCCACCTCTTAGCTTGTTAACTTCAAATAGATGCCTCGTATAATTGTAAGAAGGAGTCTTGATAGAGCAGTGTTTAAGGTGCTCTGCTGCCAATAGAAGGGTTAGAGACAAACACGTGGCAGTCTGCATCTGTAAAGATGTACAGCCGTGCGTGCTTGCTTCGGCGGCACATATACTAAGATGTACAGCCGTGGAAATCCCACGGGGGCTGCTCTACTACGCCCTCTGGTGTCAGTGAAACAATTGAGAGCAGTGAGTTTGGTTCTTGGTTTTTAGGGTAATGGCTGCATCCACCAATTAAAATCAATATTGAACAGAGTGCTCCAGTCACTTGGGGAAATATACATTTATCAATAACTGTATTTGTGTCCAGTGAATGTAAGTGAAGATCCCCAATGATCTTGAAAATTGTACTTGCGGAAAGCACTACTAATTGTCAGAAATTGGCTGTGCGATTAAACCTCTCTACCATCCTGACTAAATGTATCAATAAGGAAGGCCTCAATTTGATTTTCATTTAAAGTCAGTAAGAAAGTCAAACATGTCTTAATGTTTTTGTTTTCTATTATTCGGAGGCAATAAATACTAAGTAGTTGTGCAAATAATTTAAAACGTATGACAGTTAAAGCAAAATTCCTTGATAATTTTATCTGCACTTTTGTTTATCCCGAGCATCTTGCATCATTATTAACAGACCAAAAGCCAAACTCACTGCTACTGAGTTGAGTTTGATTCATTGCACTACCAGCAAGTCAATTTTGACGCATAGCAACCCTCTCAGACAGGGTAGAATTGCCCTTGTGAGTTTCAAAAACTGTGACTCCCTACAGGAGTAGAAAGCTTCATCTTACTCCCACGGAGTGGCTGATGGTTTTGAACTGGTGTTCTTGGGGTTAACAGGACAACTCGTAATAGCTATGACACCTGGGTTCCTCATGTACCTTCTAAGGGTTATTGAGACTATAAATCTTTCTCCCTAGAAGCAGCCTTTAGATTTGAAATGCCAGTCTTGTGTTTTGCAGTCCAATATTTACCTGCTGGTACCTTAGGGTTCTTAGTATTACTACTAGTAGTATAGTATATTATATGCTAACTTAGATGACTTTATTATTTTTCATTTCAATGTATCTGTAAGGTAGGTTTGGCAATGGAAAGAAAGCAAAGACAGAAAATAGTTTCAGAGGTTTATTTCAGAGCTCCTGGGCGAGGTTCCTGGGTCCCTAATTGGGGGACAGAGAAGTCAAGCTACCTGGGAGGGAGGTGAGGTGTTTTATAACCCGGGTCTGGGGGGAGGGAGCAGCCGGAGAGTTTTTCACTGCAACTTTGTTGTCTACAGGTCCGGGACTAAGCAGTAGTGTTCAAAGTTATCTGTAATTGTTTTCCTTCTGCACCTGGGCCTGGGTGGTCACCGAAGGGGATGGGGAGGCCTGGCCTCTCACAGCATCCTTGACATGTTTTCACCAACTCTAGGCATTCCTCCACTCTCCCGCCCCACCAACCCCTGCTTCTGCCTGACAGCATCAACATTAAAATTCTCATCCCAAACTCACTGTTGGAAATTACTTCCTTACAACATTTCTTTAAATGTCTTATTTTTCTATCACTAG
>NW_022111301.1:6430300-6431758 GCF_000313985.2 Echinops telfairi | reverse complement strand
CCCCAAACTGACACATAAGTCCCCGCAGGAGGTAGTTTTTGTGAATATTATTCTAATTAGCTGCTTCTCTTTCTCACCATACTGGCTTGATCCAGAATTGCCAGGTTACCCCTTGTTGACTTGGAAACCAACCTCAAAAAACAGGTCTTTGATGGAATGCTTATTTATTTGTTTGCTGACTCTGGTTCCTGCTGAGGGTAGGCTAGTGCCAAATTGCCTGGCCATCCTTGACTATCCAGATTCTGAACCAAGTGTGTAGGGGTGACTATGTATTCAGAGTCAAACATAAAAAACAAGTTAAATAACAGTAACATTATGTCTTAGAAGCAGTACTCACTTCCCCATACTAGTGGAAGCAGGAGCAAACAACAGAAGTCACTATGACACACACACAGATGGTGGCCCTGGACCCAAAGTTGCTCTTCGGGGAGAAGACTAATTATGCTCCCAGGAGGGAATTTATAGTGATGGGCTCCAGTTCATGTAAGTGACTGTAGGATAAAGGAGATCGAGATAGAGAATAAACACAAGCTATAATTCAAGAACTTGAGAGTGCTTTTAAGGAACATGATAAACAAAATGAATGGATAATTAGAAATACAAAACTTCAAACAGAAATGCAAAAGACAACTATCACAATATCGTGAAAGAACAAAAGAGCAAGATAGAAACGATGGAAACAAGAATTAGTGATTTTGGAGATAAATCTCTGAAGAACAAAATATAAGAAGGTCAAGTTATAAAAACAACCCCAAAAAACAAAACCTGAAGATAATCTACAAATATTATGGGACATCAAAAGGAACAACACACTCTCAATAAATGTCCTAAACATAAAGAAGAAATATTAACTACTGAGAAAATAGTCAATGATGTATAAGAAGAGAACTTCCCTAACATCATGAGGAATATAAAATATCTATATAGGAAGTCTCTAGAACTCAAAACAGTTTGTACCACAAAAGGAAATCACCTAGACTTATAATAATCAAACGTTCTAGTCTTAAAGAAACAATTCTTGGCGCAGCATAGCATAAATGAACAATTACATATGAAGGCCATGCTTTTAGGAGAAGTTTGGATTTTCCACTGACACCATTTGACAGGAAGTCAATGGAATTCTATATTCAAAATACCAAATGAAAAGTATTGCCAACTGATTATCCTATATCCAGCAAAATTGGAAAGATAATAAAAATATTTATTAATAAAGGTAAATTAAAGAAATTTATAAAGACATGATCACCTTTACAAAAAAGTCATCCTATGAACAGAAAATCGATTACAACAGCAGACAACAACTTAAAAATATATAAAAGAAATTATAGAGAAAACATTCTATTTAAGCAATACTCAAAGTGAAATGGAACTAAGCAAATTAAAACAAGGGATCATAGACAGCATTATACTTTGAAGATAAAAGTCAAAAATAGACGTACAAGAGGGACTCCGCAGAAT